>NC_072732.1:37962952-38139988 GCF_026930045.1 Uloborus diversus
GTCCTTTGTTTGTCCTACTTTTTGGGTTGCTAGCCATTCTTTCTCTCGACAGTAAAGTTCGAAATATATGTTGTGTGAAAATGTTGTGTGTCTATGTTGTGTGAAAATTATAGCAACTAAGAGCGTGATCTGATTTCTATACACTTTTGACTCCTCACAAGAGAAGTACAATAGCTCTTCGTCGGACTCAAATGGTAAAGGAATTAAACATCAAAATATTTGAGACGCTCGCATATGCTCCGTGTAATGTTTTCATCAAGTTTAATCAATCGTTACAATCTAAAGTTTCTGAGGAAACGAACGCTTTCAAATTCTTTCATCTGAGAACACTGTACTCATAAGTAGAGCCTTTTCTGCATGGCTTCAGGGCTATCATTCTCAACGAAAGCGCTAAAACCGGCGCTTTGCAATAACGAACTAAATTCTTTGAATGTAAACTATGTCAGCAAGTATGCAAATATTTTCATGCTGAGCATCGAATGTAAGAGAGACAAATGAATAATAAAAATGGAGCAAAATTTACTTAAAACCGCTTGAACATGAGACTTCATCAGAAACAGGCATGCTAAAACTCCGCCATTACAATATTTTTTTCAGGAACCCGCTGAAAACCTTTTGCGAACTCCGGGGTTCGCGAACCACCGGTTGGGAACCACTGCTCTACTTCAAACTTTTCATCGCCACGTTTTCAAAACTTTCAACATGAATCTTCATCAGATAAATCAAATTAATCAAAAGTTCCAACAGAAAATTTGGTGAATTTGACTATGACCAATTCTCCCTGCTGTTTCTGTTTGACTTCATTTTTCTTTTTTTCTTGCAATTTTCCAGTCCAACAAAAATATGAATACTTAATTCAAAATGTACATTGTCTGGGTTGGTATGAAAAAACATACATGAAAAATGAAATATTTTTATTGGCAGAATAAGTCGAATAAAATACTATTAAAAACAGGTTGACACTATCATGAATAATATATCTGATGGGGTCTTATCAATTGTGTTTAAAATTAAAACCATTGACACGTGAAGATTTTTTTTACTAATTGGAAAAGCAACATAGCTTTTCACTACATAATAATTTTACTAAAGCATATCAGTCAGTTCTACTTACTAAAAACTTTTTACAAGAAACTTGCAAAAATCTCAAATAAGTTGCTGGATGAGAGCCTAATAAATTAAATTAAGTAATTTAAATTTAATATTAATGAGATCCTAAAACAAGTAATAAATGTATCCAGATTTCTAATTAACATTAGGAAAACTTAGATATTATTATCAAAACTTTCGTTGAATTTTCAAAGATTAGCAATTTCTTCCAAAAAAATTATAACAGAAAGAAACACTTTTTTTGTAGATGATAAAATGGTTGCTTTGAATATTCCAAACTGTATAGCAGAAAAAAAAAAAAAAAAAACTGGGAGGTTTTTCCTGTTTTACTCGGACACCCAATCTCAAAACCTTACTTTCCAATCTTTAATTTTCCGGTATTTTTTTCTTCAGTGGGGTTGTTTCCTTCAGTCAAAAGTAGTTTCAGTTTTTATAACTGAAATTGATACAATAAGCAAAAATAATAATAATAATAATAATAATAATAATAATAATAATAATAATAATAATAATAATAATAATAACATGGACTCAGAAAATACTTTCATTTTCCCAACAGTTATTTTTTTAAATAATTTTTTTTGAAATGTCCGATTTTTCAAACAAGGCGTGGTTTTGATGACGTCACAAATGATGCACTATGGCGTATCTTTCTACCGCATTTCCACGTTATGATAGTCAAAAAGCGAATTACAATTGCGCTCTACGCTTGCTATCAACCATATCGTTGCCAATACACGTGAGTAAAGATGCGAATTAAATATTTTGGACCGTGAAAATGGCAGCACTGAATGGCATTTCATCATTTGTGATGTCATCGGCAGAAGCGTTAAACGATGAAAGAGCACCGATTTAAGTAATCTTTTAAAAATATTAAACTTAAAAAATATATTTAAAAAATGGTCAGAATCTATGTTTTTTAGCATGCTCTTTCAGAAAAAAAAAAATACTTTTAAAATTTCGGAAACGATCCCATTTATTTTTGCCCCCCCCCCCTTTTTTTTTGCGATATTTTTAAGGTGCATTAAGCCTACTCTAAGTTTTTTTCTTTTTCTTTTACTTTTACGGGGCAAAAAAAAGGGCATACTTATAAATCTTGCTGGGGGGGGGAGGGGCACTTAATTCTAAGTTTAAGCCACTGGTGAGGGCTTAGTTATTTTACAAGCAAACTGCCTTTAAAATTTCGATCTATTATTTAAAAAATAAATAAATAAAACTTTATTAAGATTCATCGCTTTGTTT
Source organism: Uloborus diversus (assembly GCF_026930045.1). Classification (NCBI taxonomy): domain Eukaryota; kingdom Metazoa; phylum Arthropoda; class Arachnida; order Araneae; family Uloboridae; genus Uloborus; species Uloborus diversus. The sequence continues at coordinate 37,965,305 of NC_072732.1, forward strand.
GAAAAAATCCTGATCGCGTGTGGAACCTCTATCAAAGTTCTAAAGTGCCCTAAGGTTCCGCGGAACCCTGGTTGGCTAGCCTTTAGGATTGCTTTCAAAGTCGTTCGCATAAAATGAGTAAAAGTTTGCATTAAATCCAAGAATTTCAAAAAACAATTTCTTCAAATTTCTGGTTCGCTCAGAATAAAAATGTACTTGGAATTAAAGTACTTTAAATGGTTTGTTAAATGGGAGCTCTATTGTATACACTCGATTTGTACACATCAGTCACTGTCTACAGGATTGTTCTCCCAATTCTTTAGGTGTTGGAATTCAGAACAAGTCAAAGGACCCCTAAATGGAAGAAAAAACAACTTCAGCTTTCCGCCTTGCTTGACCAAGCGCTTGTCACGAGTCAAGATTCACCCTTTCGAGCCACAAAAGGTCCAAGCAGACTACATTCCTTTGACAATTCAGCACATTTTAGTGGAATCATGAGGCTCCAGAAACAGAGGTCTTCGTTCCGAGAACCTCCATTTTCCGTCCTAAAGCATTCTCGAGTCCTTTTGACTTTTGGGTGAGTGCACACGAAAAATCGGATTGCTTGTGGAAGGCACCAAAGGAAAATACTTGCAAGGAAAAGGCGAACGAAGCACCTGTCACTCAATGTGTTCGCATTTATCCCAGAGGAATTGTACTATGGGACACCTGTATTTGCAGTTTTAAACTGCTATAGTCTTGGTGGCATTTATCAAAAGATGCAGGGACGGTAATTTGTGACAAAATGCACTTCACAGACTTTTTTCTTTGATCTATCGTATCGCAGTTGTGCGCAGGTTGGCTATAATACAAAATACAAGCTAGCGATGATTCTGAAGAGAACAGGGAAGTTGTGAACGGGAGTTTTTGTTCTTCTAAAGCTGTGGTTAGCAAACATATGAAACCTCTGAGAAATCTTACGGATTTTAAATCATAGTGGGAGGCGTCAGCAACCACTAAAAAAGAAAGAAATAATAATATATAAAAAATGAATTTTTTTAAGATAAAGATTTTATCAAAGATTTGGAAATCATTTTGCAAAATTAAAAATTTTGCAATCAAGGATTGTAGCCATGTTTTGAAACGTTGTGTTATATTTTTTTGTTGAAACAAAAACATTTTTATAGCAATATATTTCAGTAATATAGCGTGGCATATGACCACCAGGCCCGCGCCAAACCTGATCGGCGCCGTCGTGCAAATGTCTTGTGAGCGCCTTTAAGTACAGTACTGGCCCTCGAGGAAAATATGGTTAACACCTAGAGCGAGGTTTTATATCGAACACAAAATGGAAAAAAATACGTTTGGCATTTAATTTATTCAAAAACTGAAGCGTGAATACGTATTCAATTTTGGAGTATTACGCTTTGCCAGACGTCCCGGTTTGGCCGGGACAGTCCTGGTTTTCAAGCAAAATCCTGGTGTCCTGGCCCTGGCCGGTTTACTTCGCTTCCCGGAAAAAGATAAATTTTATTATAGACGACCAAAAAATTCTAAAAATAGTTAACTGTGAATTATTACTTAGGATAATTAATCTGTCATTTGAAACATAGACTTGTAAAATTAACATCGGATCAGCTTGTGATGATTTTTACAATAAGATTAAAACCAAAAAAGACTTTCTAAAAAAAGTCCTAGCGAAAGAAGAATACATGCTAATAAATTTCTAGTTTTTATTCCTCATTCGAAATATGTATTTTTTCTTACAAAAGTAACTAATAAATATTAACGTGTAGTAAATAAAATGTTTAAATTTATCTGCTTGCAGGGTTGCCAGCCTTGGACGAACAATTTGAGGAGCATCTAGGGTCATTTTGAGGAGCAATTGGAAATTTTGCGGAGCAGTTCGGTATTTAGTATAAAAATCAATAAGAATAACTAAAACCACTTATCTAAAATTGTTTTAGAGCTTTGATAATCATTTTAAATGCTAGAATAAAAATAATTATTTTTAAATTAATAAAACAGCTTTAACAGCCAGGTTTGTGTTCCCTTTTGAAAACTCGCAACAGTGGGGGGAAGGGGGGAGGGTCCAGGTTGAACATTTCAGAAACCTGGCAAGCCTAAGTATAGAGTACGTTTTTACTTCATGTCTCGAGACTATTTCGAGCTCAGCAGCTCCTCTAATATGCTAGTAATGCGTTTAGGAAAACGAAAATATATTTTAAAAATCAAAGAGGTGGAACTATAAAAAAGTTTTTTTTGGGGGGGGGAGGAGGGGGGAGGCACAGTGAAAAATAAATTCTATTTTATCTTGTAGTTTTGAAAACGCAATTTTAAACGGTCTTTGATGGTGTTATGGGAAAAAAAGATACAAGGGGCTCCGCGGATATTTGTAGAAGTTGAAACATTAAAACGTGATTAAAGGCTATATTTACTGACGTCAGAATAAGAAATGGAACTCTGAAACTCTCATCAATAGGTTTTTTTTTTTTTTTTTTTGAAAAATAGATAAAATTAATTCTTCTCCAATTTTTCGAAATTGAAATCAGAAAAATGGAATAGTAGACAACTTCGAAGATTTTTATGGAAAGGGGATTTTGGAGCCCTACCCTGGAATTTTTTTCAAAATTAAACTCCTAAAAACTTAAGGAATATTTGATGATGTTAGGAGGAGAGGTTCAGAGGCTATTCCGCTTAAATTTTACGTAAGTAATGTTTAAAAAAACTAATTTTTTATTACATTAAAGGAAGGAGGTTCATATCGAAATAGCAATCACGGCTTCACATAGGAAGAAAAAATGCTAATGTGTGCATTACTTAACGCCATGTGTTTTCAGTATAAAAGATTGCGCTTTTGAATAGCATGCTTAGACACAACAAGGCAATAATTTTTCCTTTTAGATTGGCAGCGAGACGAATTGCTTGTTTCAAAGAGCAGTATAATTTCACCAGCACTATTTTAGATACTATAATGAAAAGTTCAATTTATTTTTTTGATTGGAGATTCCCCCCCCCCCCCCCATTTTGGTTTGGTAGAGCTCGGTGCCTATTGACTCTGGCATTGTTGTGCGCTGCACGACCTTACACATAGGGACGGCATGTGACAAGATGAGTGGAGGAGGATTTCGGGGAAGTTTGACACTTTTTGACAAAGGAAAAGGTAGGGGGTCAAATATATTTTTTAAGAAATATGACATCATTTTGAGCACAACTCGAGCCTCTTGCTGCAACTGCAAAAGAAGAAAAAAAAAGTCCCAGGCTGCCTTGAGTATAGAAAGAATGTGCTCTGATGTGAGTATTTTTGTAAGGAAGACGAGAACTGAATTACTATATTAGTAAATTCGTATTTTTTCCCTGTTTATACTATGTTCGATTGGAATGAGTGAAGGTGAATGAATTAAACGAAAAACTCCCAAGTCACAATTATTTCTTCACTTTCCATTTTGAAAGAAAAAAAAAAGCAATGAGGGCAATTAAAAATTTTAAATTTACAAAGAGCCAAAAATTAATGCACTCATTCGCATATTGCAATTTGCAACATACAATAATCATCGAATAAAGTAAAATAACACAAAAAATAGTGTTATTATCAAGCATGATTTTCTTTGATTTAATTGCAATCAGAACGTGTCCAGCTCATTCCTCCACGTTTACTGTTTGACGCTTTTTTTGTCTTTTGGAATGTTTTCTGGGTGATTCCTGTTTCGCCATTAGTCGATCTTGCACAAAATCTGCTTCTGGTTTAAACTGGTTTTGATACGGTTAATTTGACGGAAGATTATATTTTATAAGTTGGTGAAAGAGTGCGGCAAAATAATTGGAATGTTAATGACGTTTTCAAATTTGGATTTGTAAATTTTTATTAAAACCTAAATTTAAATAAGGAATAACATTTAGTGCGGAAAAGAAATTGAATCATCATTTTAAGCAATGGGGAATCAAAACTCGTAATTCCAATAAACTATAGGAGGTGCTGCAATCTCTGGCTAATGATGGCAGAAACGGGTAAAACAAACAGATGCCGTAACTTCTAATATGCTTTTAAGCATAGTGAATGACAGTCATGTTTTATCGTGTTTATTGGAGTGTTTCTTTTCTTCTTATCTAATAACTCCGACTCTTTTACCTCAAAATCTGTCCGACTCTGACTCCATAGCCCTGTCTAAAACTTTATTTTTTTCCCCAAATGGAAATGTTTATGATGTTTAGCGAACTTACTGCAATAAAGAAATTTTCATCGGGCCCTTTCGACTTCGTTACAAACGGACTCGACTGCGTGCATGTTTATCTTTATCTTTATCTTAACTAATATCTTTATCTGAATAATAATAAAGCTGAAAGTCTGGATCTATGTATGGATCTCTGTGACGCTCATAACGCCCAGATCATTTGGGCCGATTTTCATGAAATTTGGCACAAAATTAGTTTGTAGCATGGGGGTGATGCACCTCGAAGCGGTTTTTCGAAAATTCGATTTTGTTCTTTTTCTATTCCAATTTTAAGAACATTTTACCGAGCAAATTGTCATAACATGGACGAGTAAATTACCATAACATGGACGAGCAAATGAACACAGCAAATTGGCGAGAAACTCATCATCCTTAATTTGTAAATATACAGGCGAACCAAATGACCTTTTAATTTGTACTACGAGCAAAGCAGTGCGGGTACCACTAAAGCAGAGGTTCCCAACCGGTGGTTCGCGAACCCCCAGGGGTTCGCGAGGTGCAGGAAGGGGGTTCGCGAAAATTTCGGTGCAATGGCGGATTTTTCCTAGTTTGGTAAAAAATTATAAAATATTCAATTTGCACACATAGTTACTAAATTTTTTTTTTTAATTTGAAAACGCGCCAGACTCTTGTATTAAGCTCAAAAAAAAAAAAATCTTTCAGCGGTTTTATAATCTTGGTTAAAAAGAAATTTTCTCATTTTTTTTTCGATAGACAACAAAAAGAGATATCCTTCCTTCTTTATTGCGAGGCGCCATGCAGAAACGTTGTATTAAGCTGTGGCGGGGATCACGATGACCTTAAAAAGGCGCCATCGCGTGGAGTCAATCAAACAATATACATAATATACATATGTCGAAAAAAATAAAGAATTCTCAAACAATGCATCATAGGGGTATTATTTCTAATCTGGTTGAAATATAACTCGGGAATTTCCGTCGAATTCAGTCATCAAATAGCAGACATGACAGCAAAAGGCTCCAAACTTAAAATTTATTACTGGATTTTACCCATCTGTTCGTTTTCAAAAATATATAACATCAGCATGCTCATAGCTCTGGGGAAATAGTTGTTAACAGACGTATTTAGAGATACTTTAGAGATGCTTGAAAACAAGTGATTTTGTTTGCAATTGGTTTTGCTACGTGAACTTGCTACTCTGTTTGTGGTAATTTTTATGATTTAATAACTTTCTGCTGTTATGGATCGATGGTTGAAAACTGGTAGTTTGGTTGAGCGACAAATGGACAAGCAGTCAATCGATCAACCCTCAACATCAGCAGTAACTTTCGAATCAACACAGGATATTGAAATAGATAACTGTAATGAACTGCCGCCTCCCCCGACTAAACAGAAAAGTGAACTAGGGGAGAAAAAAGGAAAAAAGCGAAAATATGACAGTGACTATTTACAAATGGGCTTTTATTTTACTGGAGAAGAGTCTGAACCTAGACCGCTTTGTCTTCTCTGCAACGAAGTTCTAGCGAACAGCAGTTTGAAACCGTCACTTCTGAGAAGACACCTCGAAACAAAGCATCCGACACACAAGGACAAACCTATTGAATATTTTAAAAGAAAATTGGAATATAATAAAAAGTGTAGTGTCTCTACGTTCCTGTTAGAATCCAACGAAGATTGTAAAATGGCCCTTGAAGCTTCATATCGAGTCAGTTATAGAATTGCAAGATCTGGACAGCCACATACAATTGCAGAAAATTTAATTGGGCCGTGTCCTAAAGATATTGCTAAGTGTATAAGTGTATGCTGGGAGAAAAGTCAGCAAAAAAAAAATTGACCTGGTTCCGCTATCAAACAACACAGTATCACGCAGAATTACTGATTTGGCAAGTAATGTGGAGAAAGAACTTGTGAATAGAATAAAAGAGAATAATTTTGCGATCCAGCTTGATGAGTCGACTGATGTAGCAAACGCTGCAATATTACTTGTCTATGTTAGGTATATTTTTAACGATACAATTAAAGAAGATGTACTATTTGCAAAACCTTTGAAAACCAACACAACTGGAGAAGCAATTTTCGAACTGGTCAACAGTTACTTTGAAGAAAATGGAATAGATTGGTCTTTGTGTGTGGGTGTGTGTACTGATGGTGCAAAATCAATGACAGGAAAATTTGTTGGCTTTGTGGTGCGAGTAAAGAAGATCATCGAGAAAATTGAATGGACTCATTGCTACATTCATAGACAAGCATTAGCATGTAAGCGTATTCCCGCAGAATTATCCGCTACTTTGAATGATGCGGTAAAAATTGTAAATTTCATAAAATCACGTGCCACAAACTGCCGTCTATTTCACGCGCTTTGTGAGGAATTGGGAAGCCTTCATGTTACTTTGCTTCTTCACACAGAAGTTAGATGGCTTTCCCGTGGCAAAATTTTGACACGCTTATTTGAATTGAAGTCAGAAGTCCAAGCATTTTTTGTTGATCATCCATTTCACTTGTCCACTTGCATATTCGATCCTCTTTGGATGCAAAGGCTTGCATATTTAGCTGACATCTTTTCAAAATTAAATGAATTAAATCTATCCTTGCAAGGTGCAGTTGTTAATATTTTCGTTGTATATGATAAAATTGAAGCTATGGTAAAAAAATTGAATTTCTGGATCCAATGCCTGGAAATGGGTGAGTTTTCTTGTTTCACTTCTCTTAGTAGTTTTTTATCAGAAAACTCAATGAAACTTGATGAAAGCGTTAAAAGAAATGTATGTGAACATCTGCAACATCTTGAACAAACTTTTGACGAGTATTTTCCTAATAGGCGTAACGTCCCTCTCTCAAACAACTGGATACGCAATCCTTTTGAAGGAAATCCATGCTTAGAGAACACCCTGACATTACCTGAAAAGGAAATGCTCATCGAGTTATCCTGTGATAATTCATTGAAAACTACTTTTAAAGAGCTCTCGTTAATTGACTTCTGGCTCAGTGTAAGAAATGACTATACCGTTTTGTCCAAAAAAGCAATTCGAATTTTATTACCATTTTGTACAACATATCTGTGCGAGAAAGGATTTTCCTCCTATACTTATCTCAAAGATAAATACCGAAGCAGATTGAATGCAGAGCCTGATTTAAGACTCAAACTGTCAGACATTGAACCAAACTTTCAGTTTCTTTGTTCCGTCAAACAGCCACAAATATCGCATTAAGGATTTTTTCCCCCAAGTTAAAGTATGCTTAAAAAAATAGTTGGTTTATAAAACTTCTTGTTTATAATTTTTCTTGTAGATGTAGTTTTAACTTTTTATTAATGTTTGCACTTAATGATATTTTACAATTATATTTTTGTTTATTGCAATCAAATGCTGCAAAAAATGGAAAGCAAACATGCTGTTTTTTTTATTGTTTCTTACATGTTACTAATTTCAACATCAGGGGGTTCGCGAACTTTTTTGCCTGTTCCAAGGGGTTCGCAAAGAGAAAAAGGTTGGGAACCGCTGCACTAAAGTAAAAAATGTCACCAAAAACATGCAAGCAAAATAATTTTTCGATCCATTCCTAAAAGCGATGCATTTACATACGAAGCTACTATCTTCAATACCGCTGAACTCGTTTAAATATAAATTTGACTCACGTTGCCTTGTCCGATAACACGGAGTCGACCATTTTTTCTGACCTTTTCTAAACCATTTGTTTTATTCCAGCAATCCGTCATAGTTGTAAAACGAGGCATTTCTGAATGTAATACTTAAACGTAGCTAGATTTCTATTACATAATAAATACCTTTTTTCCATCGATTCCGATCTATGTATCGTGCCCAGAAACCATTATTAAGCTCATTTGTAACACTATCCCGTTCGGGCATCTAATAAATTTTCCACAATGTCCTGATTGTTTTGTTGTGGCATTGTACCTGAGATCAATTGTAGATAGATCGTCGTAACAGACTTGTTCTTTCCTTTATGCTTGACGCCGAATTAAAGAGGATTGAAAATGTCAATAAAGGAACGGAAATGGTTTTCACACAGGGTTGACAAACCTATAACTACCTTTTTTAGAACTTTTTTGACTTCTCGTCCTGCTTTGTTCTTCGTTATAATTTCAGACATTAGAGCAATATGCACAAAGCACGAGGAATCGCCATGTCTTTGCGGTTTAGTGACTTGATGGCCCGGGATTTGATGGAATGTATTATAGTTTGAGCAGGAGCGCCCCAATGGGAGGACACTGCGACCTCCGAAAATGTTCTTATTTGCAAGGGTGCACCCCCCCCCCCCAAGTTCAATGGCGCAAATTCCCCCCAAAATTGTTCTCAACTCCTTTTCCCTTTTTATTTCTTATTTTTAGCTCACTTATTTTATTTTATTTATTTTTTTAGTATTATTTATTTATTTATTTATTTTTTATTTATTATTATTATTATTATTATTTAGAAACGTTCTGCCTTCTAATGACATACATACACACACACAAACTAAATAAATAAATGAAATAAAATATCAACAGAAAAAATATAATTTAATTAAATTAATAATTTAAATTAAAAATAAATCAATAAATAAATTTAAATAAATAAACAAAAATATAGATATAAAATCCCCCCCCCCAAAAAAAACTTTGATGGCGCAACTTGCGCCATAATTCCCCCCCCCCCCCCCCCCCTGTGGGCACCCCTGCTTATTTGGCAAATTTGGACAATGATTCGGCAAATTTAGAGATATAGAGATATTTTTTTCCTTTTTAAATTTTTGAAAATTATTTCTTAATGATGCCTAAACGTCCCTTTTCCCTTCTCATTAGATGTCACATGTGTATGATATGTGTGCATGTTCGTATACTGTCATTCGGTAAAATTAGAATTTCGTCCGGAAAATTAAGAATTTTTGATCTTCCAAAATTTTAGCTCGGGGGGCCAATGAGGATGAAATCTGACTTAGGTTAACGTTCCCTCATCGAATTTGAAATTATGCTTAAAATTTTTGATAAAAAATATTACAGACACAATGAGGTAGGATTGTCTGAGCAAAAATGCCCATGTCATAAGTCATAGCATTGTCGAGATTTAAAATTTCAATAATTCAGTTTCTGCAGGTATCATCAAGTTTGCAGAAATCTGCAGAATCTCTGCAGATTTCTTGCAGAGTTTCCTGCGAAAAGCGAAAATGTTGAGTTTTAAGCCGAATAAATGTCATTTACGTAAAATTTTGATCTACTTAACATACAATTTAAAAGCTCTAGAAAATTTGCAAATTCCTGCAAAATTTGAAGATAAGATAATCTGCAGAGTTAGTCAATTATTAAAACTTCAAATCGCGGCAATCCTATGATTTTCCCACTTTTGCTTAGACAATTCTTAAATAAAATCTTTAAAAAATACAGACAACAACTTCTGTATTTTTTTTTCCCGTACATTTGCATAAATAACTTATTCGGGAACTCGTTGAGGCTAGGTCAACCTAAGTCGGATCTTGGGCTATTACGGGGGTAGCAAAGATAGAAAATTTTTTTATCAAACATATAAATATTTTTGCAAGTTTTTTTTTCTTCAAGTCAATTACCCTTGTTATCAAGATCCTTTTGCCATCCACATTGAAAATCTCTGATCAATAAAAATCACTGATTTTGGGCAACATATCTGGAGATGGCATTTTGGATACTCCACGACCCTATAAATCTACAGGAATTCCGCTTTCCTTTGACCAATTTTTCACAAAATACACTGTGTAATCGAAAAATAACCGAACTTTTTAGTAATAGAAAAAAATAAGCATGGTGATAATATGTTTCTGGGTTAATTAAAACTAGCTGCGTCACACGGTCTACCTCAAAGATAAAAGGTGCGTCAAGTAAAGGGATGTACCAATCAATCGGCAGTACCGATTAATCGGTCATAATCGGCTGAATTTTGCCGAAGCACACTTTTAACAAGAAACTATGATGAATTCATTTATGAATTCATTCATGATGAATTCATCAATTTTGTTACGAGTTCAGCCACTTCAAGAGACTCTTTAAATGACGACACTGTTCTTGAGAAAACACAGGAGATAATTTACAACTATGTACAAGAAATATCGTTAGCAACTGCTAAATTAACCATCGCAATCAGACAAATATCAATTAACACCGTAAACTTAACGGTCACCCACGTATTTACATGGAAATACGCAAAAAACACACCGCAAAGGCAAATACACACTTTTCTCTGACTAGTCTAACTTTTTATGCCGCGGAGGCTATTTATAAATCCTTGAAAAGTTTCCACACTATTCCATTGAGAAATTTCGATTACATTCTACCAATTTCTCGTATTTTCTTTTTATTCCATTCACAACTCTTATCTTTCAGAAATGGAGGGACCATATACTTTATTCAAATGTACGGGGGTTGTATATTCATTACAAGAAACTATTGAATTTACAGGTTACGTTACTAAGACGATTTTAGATGAAAGATAATGGAATGAACGCCAAATTTAGCCAGATTACAACAAAGTAATCATAAAAATAATTACTATTTACAGAATTTGTAACAATACATAAACGTAATTGGCTACAAACGTTATTTTAGAACTGCAGTATGAAAGTGTACAGAACAGAGTAAAAACAGATACTAGTTTAGAGGGTGCATAAAACTGAATGAAAAATTTAAAAAAAAAAAATAATTCTCAAATCTGAAACTTACATGACGCTACTAAGAATAATACTTTTAAAAAAAAATGTTTACAAACTAATGGTTGAAGTAATATTATTTTTTATTATTTATATTTTTATTTTGAATTAATATGAACATATGAACAATGTTGCATCATGTTTCATGAGTCAATTCGCAACTCCAACAAATTATAGGGGGCACTGCAGCCACTGTCTAATGGCGGATGATAAAGGTAAAACAAACGCATGCCGTAGGGCAGAACATTCTCATAAGCCTAGTAAATTTTGTTCCTATGCACGATTCTTTCGCTTTATTCTTTTTAAATTGATTTTCAAAGTCTTGTGGATATTCTGGTCCACGTAGAAAGAAATGAGAATTCAAGCATTACTAAACGTCAAAAATTAATGCAAATTACGTAGTTCGTAGTTCTAAGCAGCCCTTTCTAAGATGTTGAATTCGATATTTATCAATTCTTGATAAAACTAAATAATAATTGTGGCCTGACAAGAATAACAATTAATGCTAGATAATTTAATTATATGACATCACGAATTATTATCAAAAGAAGATGATACTTCTTTGCCTTGCTTGGATAGCGCTAATTGTTTTGCATCTGTAGGTGAGTTATTTTTCTCAAATTGCCGAATCGGTTAATTTAAAATTTTTCTCTTTCGTATGTTTCTAATTTCTGAATTATGATTTAATTATGTCATGCTATGTAAATCATCAACAAAGTTCTCACCGATATATGGTGGTAGTTTTCTTTTCAATTGATCTATCATTATTTCTTTTTCCTTATTGAATTCTGTAATCTTTCTACCACTTTATTCCACTAATGATAAAAAATAAAAATGGTTTAACTGACATGCGGAATCTCGCCAAGGGTTCTTTGCTCGTACAATACTAAAACTATAACCCTAAACAAATTTGTGGAACCTTTCAGCTGAGAATGTAAGCAAAAAAGTTCTTACTCGGTTAAACATTTTTCATTTCTTTCTACGATAATATATTCATGAAAATATTTTGCATACTGTCTATTCCAACTGAAATTCAGTGTGCAAACTGTGTAGGAGCTGTACATTTAAATTTTAAAACAGAGGGAAAGAAGAGTCAGCGTACTTATAGTTCCGTTTTTATCTGTCGTTATTTGAAAATATCTATGTGAACATATTTTTTTCTTAATCTACAAATTTGATCCGGAGAGCCGGCGAATAAACGACATTCTACCGTATATAGATGGGATCCATTTAATTCAGTACAACCTTTTGAACGGTCAAACAATTTATCCTTGGATTTTTTAAGAGCTCCTTTCCTTGCAGTTTTCAGTTTTGAGGATAGAAAATAGTCACACGGTGATAGATCAAGTGAATGCGGAGCATGATCGTGGACACACATCTATTTTTTGTTCCCGAAACTGAAGACTGCGGTAAAAGTTTCAGCCATTCAAACAGCGTGACACAGGTACTAGTTTCTCAAACCAAATTAAAAAAGTTAATGGATAAATTGGTTGGCAGTTCAAAACGTTGTATTCAGTTACATGGATCCTATTTTGAATAAATATTGGCCTTAAAAGCTTATGCCACATACAGGGCCGTATCCAGAGAGGGGGGGGGGGGCCTGACACGCCCCGCCCCCCTCCCCCGAAACCCGAAATGTTTTGTACCGTAAAACAGAAGAAGGTTTTTTTTTTTTTTTTAATTCCTAATGTCAGAAAAGGAAAATGACAAAGTTTTTTTTTTATTCTTAATTTTGCTACTATTCAAAATTTATAATATTTTGAAGAAATACAGAAAAAGCAGTTCTAGTTCTCATTAGCTGCGAGGCACACTTGAAATTTAGACCTTTAATTAGGATTTCCTGCTCTCTTTCCCAATTCAATTCAGGGCAGTCCAGGGTTAAGGCAGGCCCTTTGTCACGAACTGACTTCTGTGCACTTCCTCCTCCAGGGGCGTACACAGAAATTTTGAGGCTGTCACAAATGCTGTTTTTGGGCCCCCTCCATATTTGTAACCCATATTTTCAACCCTAGGTTTAAAAATATTGGGCTCCATTTAAGCTCGGGCCCGGGCCAACAGGTGTCCCTTCTCCCCTCTATGCACGACCCTGCCCTCCTCCCCCTAAAACGCTTATAAAACTTAAAGTGTACTGATTTAGAGCCGGGGACTCCCCAAAGGCTGGGCCCCTAGTTTCCGATTAGGCGAGTATCTTGTTACCAACATATTCCAAATTCAGCTCCTTGATACATCCTGAGTAAAAAATGCAAAAATCACCATTCTCGCGTTTTTGTAGCATAATTTTCAAGATCATTTTTGTGACTGATATGTTTCTTGTCTTGCATTTATTTAATGCCGAATTCAGTACCATGGAAGTTCTTTTGTTATTGCTTGTTTTTTTTTTCTTACTTCTACTGCATACTGTTAATACCTTTAGTATGAGAAAAAACATAACACTTACTCTACTCTCTTTCATTTTCTGCACTACTTGTGATTGAAAAAAAAAGTTTGTTTCGAGAAATATTTCATTGCATTTATTTTTAACTTAAAACGGGTGTGTCTTACGAAGTTATAATCATTTTGTAAGACTGTGCAATCAACTTCTGAAAAGTGTAAATAAAGAGCTTCAAATAATTTCAACTGTTCGAGAGTCTTTGAAAATTATTTAAGTTTTTGAAATTCCTTGAAAAGTTCTTCAATTTTGTATCTTATCAAGAAAATAAAGTAAGAATTGTCCAAATGGCCAGAATATTACTCTTCCGTTCTTATTTTCTGAATGTCTACACCATTTCTTTTAAACTATTTTGTACAATTTTCATACTGTAGGGCATTTAATGGAAAAAAAAAATGGGGGTAGGGGGAGTGATCAAAAACAAACTTCAATAAAAGCCGATATGAGCAGATGACGAAGTGCTTCTCTTTTCTCCTCTCTCGTTTTTCCTCTCTGTCTATTAAGTTCCATGATTTGTCGAGCAAGCAATTTTTATTTTGTTTGATCTTGATTTGCAAAAGAATGTATAACTTTTAAAAGACTTTGTTTGCCTATTTTTTTTTTCATATTTTTGTAGTCTCAATTACCTAATATAAAGCCTCAAAATACAGATTTTTTTTTTCAAACATTTCTCGGGGGGAAAACCCCTGGACCCCCTGAAATTATGGATTTTCTACATCCGACTTAAAGGGTCACTCTCCTGTTATCCTTACCACTACAAGGTGAATAAGAAAAATAATAAGAAATTAAAATAACAACAGTCCAAACAGTGGAATCATTAAAAATAGAGACAAAAAGTCTTTTATGTTAACATTTTTATGCGTTTGGTGTGTCTATATATATTATATGTGTGTGTGTGTTAGAGCAATGTGCTAATCCGGGCCCCTCCCGAAAAAAATTTCTGGCTACGGCCTTGGCCACATACATATTTTATTCTATCACTAAAAAGTTAGGTTCTTTTCAGATCACACTATGTAGCACTAAACTTGCGTAAATGACGAACGAGTACGAGTCGGAGCAAGAAAAAGAGGGACATCCCAAGACCTCAATATTCCCTGATAAGGAAATTTAAAAAATATGCCCCCCCTCACCATTTACTGATAAGAATTATGATAAGCAAATTACAATTCCGATGCAATTCGCCTTCGATTTGATCGGCAGCTGTTGTGTTGGCTGGGGTGTAATCGGTGGCGGAATTTATGGGGGAAGGGAGGGGGTGCAGGACGGTAGGAGGTGCGTACCCCCTTACGGGGAATAATATTGATTTAAACATATCAGTAAATATTTTCCAATCATTTTTTTCGATAACCCAAATGTAATTTCTTAAATTTTCCACAAAAACATTTGAATAAAATAATATTGTTCGACTATCATAGCCATTTTAGCATTATATGTCATATGAATAATTATAGGAGTCGGGGTTATGAGAGTGAGAATAAGTTTTGCACACATAACTTGTAACAATATATCTAACAATGCATACTAAGATTTTATTATTATTATTATTATTATTTTGATTTCGTGGTATTTTATAATTTGACCAATCCAAGACCGGCCCAAATTTAGGTTAACGCTCCCCCCCCCCTTCCCGTCGTGGGAAAACCCTTTTTCTGTATTCAGGGGCGTGCACAGAAATTTTGGGGTCCATCACAAATGACTTTTTTCGGGACCTTCTCCATATTGTTTACCTCTATATTTCACGCCTAGTTTTTAAAATATTGGGTCCCCTTCCGGCTCGGGTCCGTGCCAACAGGCGTCCCTTCTTCCCCCTTGTGCACGCCCCTATCTGTATTAGCATTAATTATAGAAGGAGAAAATAAAAGTTGAAAATTCGAAATGAACTTGGCCACAGAAAAGCATTTCTTTTGAAAATTCAAATTAAAAAATAATAATTATTACAATTGTGTACACGTAATTATATTTTTATACGGAATTTTCGTATAAATCTCCTTATTTGGGGACAATAGAATTCTTCGCATGCTTTAAATTCTCTTTCTATTCGAAAGGTGTCTCTCTCTCTCTCTCCCTCTTTTTATTTATTTATTTATTTATTTTTTTTTTTTTTGCGTTTGTGAAGTAAACGGGTATTTTTCTCCAACTCTCGAGTTTTCTTTCTCTTTAATAACTTTTGCTCTCTATCTATTCGTAATTTTCTGAAGCATTTTTGATCACTGGTTCCCATTTCGTTTTGTAAGAGTTTTGTATTTCGACAAGACGTTTTGAACACAATGGAAAAAAGGAGAAAAGTATTTTTCTTTTAGCCCATTCTTCATTTCTTTTCCCTTCTTTTCACAAATTTTCCTATAAAAAGTATTAAAATTTCGAAATTGGGCTGAACTTTGCTCGCAAATTTAACAAAGTAATCATTTTTACATTCAATATTATTTTTAATTTACATTGATATAAGTAATAATAATTTAATATAATATGGAATGTAAAAATGCTCTGCCCTCTCTGACTAAAATCCTCTTTTGTGAATGTCAACGTCTCCAAGGTCACCGGCTTCAGCTAAGAATTCAAGTACATACTATTCGTTTCAACGAACACTAATACAACGAAATATCCGTTTCATCGTAATTAATTTTCAGTCCCGATTGAATTTCCACTGCATTGCTAGAATTTCATCCCAACAATATTCTCGTCACTCGCAGGCGCGGATCCAGAGGGGGGAGGGGTCATGAGTCCCCCTTAAATGACCGAAAATAGCCTAAAACTGGGTTTGGGAGGCTTCTATTCCGAAAGATTTGTACATCGCCCCCCCCCCCATTTTTTCTCAAAAATGACACTTATGAACCCCTCAAAATCCAGACGCTGGACACTCTATGAACAAAATTTGCGGTCCCCTGTTGCAGGCTCTTCAAAATTTCATCGGAAAACAACAAAACCACTCTCACTTATATGCAAAAACATTATTTTTTTAAGTCAAAGAGGGGGAGGGGTCAATTGACCTCCCCCGACCCCCTTAAAAGGTGGGCCTGTTCCCTTGAAGTTCGTCGTCACGGGATTTCACGTTTCGGTTCCGTAAATTTTTCATTTGCACACCGTTCTTGCTGTTGGAAAGTTGACCAGTGGATTCCTAGGAACAACGGGAACAGGAGAGATGGTTAATGGAGTTAAAGACTCTTATGTAGATGGATTATTCCTGGAAACGGCGGGGTGAGTCACTGAACAGTAGGTGAGTGAGTGTGTGTGGAATTCGAGAGATAGAAGTTTAGGAATGCCGTCAGGCCTGTCATTTAAGGGGGGTCGCAAGGGGGGGGGGGCGGCGATTGCCCACCTGGATTCTGGAAAATTTAATGTAATTACATGTTGTGTGGGTTTTGTTTTATTTAAATTGAGCAGAGCCGTGTCCAAGGGAGGGTTTTAGGGGTTAAACCCCTCCCATTGAAAGAAAAAAAAAATCAATGAATCATGAAACGATTTTCCAAAATGTATTTTAAGTTTTAATTAATTTTAGAGTTAAACTCTGATACAGTATTTACCCTCTTTAATATTTCCCCATGTTTAACAATCAGCATTTTCCTCAATTGTAGGATTCCCAAGCCCCTTCGCTTCTAAGTACTTGAAAAAATTAAAGACGGAGGAATGACTGAATAGTCCGGCAATGCTGTAAGCATGCAGGGCAAAATCATTTAAAAGAATATTAGACAATGACGTAGCCCCCCCCCCCCCAAAAAAAAACCTTGGGGGAAGGGAAAATGGTTACTTTGCTTACTGTTAGGTTTTTTTATGGTACGCCTTTAGTGTTGGATGAATTAGTCGTTTCACACATTAGAAACGTGTTTCTATGCGAAACAGCAATTTCTTTTAAATAAAATTCTTATTTTCATTAAATTCCTGTTCAATGTTATTTGATGGAAAAACAAAAGAAAAAAAAAAGAAAGAAAGAAACTAGCATTAGGTGGCATAAAAGAAATATGTGTGCTTTTATAAAATGTTCTACTGTACAAATAAGATTTCATTAAAAAAAAAGAAAACACACACACAAAACGTATAAAAAAATTAAAAAAAAAGCCTAGTTATCGAACTAAAATGAACTATTCAACACGCGTAGTTAGTTTTCCTTTGACAACGTAAGTTACGAAGGCAAAAAGTTTCAACCCCTCCCTTTATGAAATCCTGGACACGGGCCTGAAATTGAGTATATACCTCTTGCACCTCCCTCCCCCCCCCCCCAAAAAAAAAGAAAAAAAAATCGAAATGTCGGACCTGAATGCCATTCTGGCCTAAGTATATGGAGTTGCCCTCGAAAAGAAATCGTGGCAAAAGTCTATGAATGAGAAATTTCAGTTCAACATGTAGATGCTGTAAATTAAAAAGAAGCGACAAATATTTAACAATCACAAACTCAAAGAAAAACAGCGAGAAATGAGACAAAATTTAAAAAAACTTGATAGTAAAAGTGACAGGAAAAAAGAAAAAAACAAAATAAGAAAGAGAGAGAGAGAGAAACAAGTGATTCCGATGTCTGTCCTTTTTGTAAGTTTTTTCTCCGTGACTTCTTCTTTTGGAGGATGAAAATGGATAGATTGAACATCCAGTTGTATTCATTTCCATGGACAGGGTTGCTACTCAATTCCGGAGAAAAAATTCCCTGTATGAATATGCAACATCACAATCGAGCGAACAACTGATATTTGAAAAAGAACAGAACATTAATATCCTGATAGCATCATCACATGGGAAGGGGGGGGGGGGGGTGAGTAAATAAAAATTATGGAATGTAAAAAGTGTTCATTATAACTGAAATAATAGCATGGTTATTGAATTTATTTAATTTTACTTAAAAAAAAAAAAAAAAAAAAAAAAAAAAGACTTCTCTTTACCATTCATTATTTGGACCTTAAAATTCAAAAACGCAAAAGTTAAGCAGGACATCAAATACCGATCATAAACATTTCATGTTCTCTTAATAAAGAAGCATAAAATTCAAGATGCATGTCAAATAAAACAATAAATAATTTTTGCTTTTATGATAAGAAATTTTAATATCTACTTTAAAAAAAAAAAATCTTAAAAGTTCGGTTATAACTTTAATAAAAAAAAAAAGAAAGAAAGAAAGGAAGAAATTCCCTGCACTTTCCAGGTTTTTGAGGAAATTATCAAAATTCCTTGGATTTTCTCTGTTTTTTGATTAGTTTTTGAATTCCTTGTATTTTCCCTGTTTTTTTTTTCAGGGTTTACCTGTGGTGTGGCAACCCTGGTGGATGATCAATGGAAATGAATAAATTTTTGAAACAGCAAACAAGCTAGCAAAATTTTCGGAATTTCATGAAATCTCGGCTATTTAACAGATTTACACCCTTGTTTTAATATGTCAATGCACTGGGTAATAATAGCCCAGTTCCAAAATGTAAATTACTTGTTTTTTTAGTCAATGTAGTCGATAAGTAATATTTCTTGTTATGGGGGTCCAAAAACTGCGCTACGCGTGGCGCCGCACTGCGCGGTATCGTTCCGAATAGCCCGATAGTTCATCCATTTAGCCAAGAACGAGAAACAATCTAATCGGTGAAACTCTCTGGTCATTCAAGAAGCATATCACTGAGGCGCTAATGGCTTTTGAGCTCAAAGAAAAGCAAATGTGTCGCGCGCGGGTGTTTTTCGCTCAGAATTCTCAACTAGAAAACCTGTTCTCGGCGAAAGCGAACTGTTATCGCTCAGTCACGCAGTCAACCTTTCCGCCATTACGGCGCTGGACGCAAAGCAGCTTCTCCTTCAAACTCCGATTGGCGGATGTGCCGGCGTATTTTTGTCAATGGCAGGGTTACTAGTTTGGCGTACTATGAATTCACGAGGAAAATTCTACACAGCACATTTTGCCCTCAAGATGCCTATCAGGCCCCGTCATTTCGAATATTTCCGGGGGGGGGGGAGGCAAAGGCTATTTTCTCATCGGAAGCTTTATCGGAATTTTTTTGTATCAAGCAAGCAATGTAGTAAAATTCAATCATAAAGCACATCTATGGAATTCTTTGGATGGGTTAGGGGCAGGGGCGTGCAAGGGGGGGGGGAGAGAAGGGACACCTGTTGGCCCGAGTCTGAAGGGGGCCCAATATTTTAAAAACTAGGCGTGAAATATACAATATGGAGGGGAGCCCGGAAAAGTGATCTGTGATGGGCCCCAAAATTTCTGTGCACGCCCCTGGTCAGGGATGCCACGAACGATGGGAGGTCACTGTGGCCTCCCAAGAGAAATTCCTATTCGTTAAATTTTTATTGACGCTTCGGAAAATTTGGAGACAAAATACTGCTGCGATTATTATTACTTTTTTTTTCTCTTTTTTAAAATGATGTCTAATGTTTTCTTTCTCTACGTATCACGTATGTATGCATGAACGTAATTCATTTCGTGTATTTGTTCATTATTTTTTAATCACTTGGTAAAATTTGGAGTTTCATTCGGTAGATCGCGAATTCCTCCCCCCCCCCCGGTCCATGTAAAAAAAAATTGTTCGCCCCTCCCCCCTAGCAGACCTATTCAACCTTTTACACCTTGGGAGCCCACTAGCTTACTGTTTTCGTGAAGGAACTTCTCGGTCAAAGAACAGAAAAAATAAGATTATCAAAGCTTTATCCTACACAAATGTACAAAGTTATTATTGCATCTTTATTTTATCACATTGTAAACACATTGATAAGATAATTAAATTATACGATGCTGATTTTTTATTTATTTTATTTTTATTAATTTATTTTGAATTTTATTTTAAGATCTCTAAAATATGTTCTTTTAATAATGAACAAAATAAACGATATTTTAAATGAAAAGAAATTAATTAAATAAAATGTTTTAATGACTTGACTGTGATTGTTTTTTTTTAATTAAAATCATTTTAAATTAATCTTTTCAAGTCTGTAATAATTTTATTTTATCCGTGCAACATTTGTTCATACTTAATTTTACAAATGTACCGCCTTTAAGGACATGTTATGAAAATTTCACTAAATTTTGGCGATTTGATTAGGTAAATAGTGATTACTACCTTCAATCCAGGTTGCGGTACAGGAACTCTACCATGAAGAAGTGAATAAGAGTTTTGATTCATGTTTATCTTTATTGTATTTTTTTAAAAGTGGAATGACAAATCTGTACCTCAGAGGTCGAAAGACGTAAGTCATATTATGATAATTTTACAGGAGAGAGGAAAAACGTTTTTTTAATGCATCCAAAGGATGGGTCATACGCTCTTTTAACCCTGGTAAAACATTGAAAAGGATTTTTTTTAAGGAATTACTTTCACATGGTTCGATGAAGTTAATAAACTGAAAATCGCAATTTATGGACTTACGTCAGTCTGGCTCTAAGGTACATAAACTATCAATCAATAAACAAATAATGAATTAATATATAAATTATAATTTTTCTGTCATTGTCTTTTCTTCTTAATAGCTTTGGTATGTAGGACTGGAAAAATGTTAAGGGTAATTATCCCTGAACAGCGCAATTTGGACAGGGCAAGGAATGGAATTTACTCTGACAGGGGAATGACACTTAGTGGAAATAATGCATTTTATTCATGGTATTATAATTTCTGTGGGAAAAGGAAACACTATTTTTATGAAATTTAAAAAGATCCAATTTGGTGTTGTGCAAAAAGTAATTACTGTGGTCATTTGTTTCCCTTACATGTGACAAGGGAATAACGACAAGGGAATGACAAAAATTAAAGTCAACTTATATATTGTCATAATTGCAAGCAACAAAACTCAATGTCACTTAAAGTAAGGTGGAAAACTCTATACAAACAAGAGTCAATCACTCATTGAGTGATTATTACAAAATTAAATTAATTATGAGAGACAGGATAATGACACTCATTAAAAACACTTAACAAGATTTCACTTGAGATCACCCAATGATACTTGACTCAGTGTATTTTTGCAGAAAGAACCAATCAGGATTATTTTTATAATGAGGCCACAATTCAAGAACTAAATTATGGGTTAATACAACTATTACCAGATATGAGAAATATTCATTCCATTCTTCGACAGGGGAATGACAAAAAAATCAAAGGACATTTTTTGTTATTTTTCTCAAAATTAGTGCAAACCTTCAAAAGTCTGTATTTTTAACACGCTTTTATTAGCTTCACCTGTATGTATGTATGTATATACAGTCGAGTCCCGACTTACGCGAGGGATGCGTTCCAAGCCCCCTCGCGTAAGTCGAAATTCCGCGTTGTGGAAAATGGTGTGTGTAAAAATGTATCCAATTATTTTAGACACTCGTAAACACACCTCAAAGTGTTAAAAACCATTTCTTAGCTACACATTACTCTTACTTGCATAAAAACTGAATGTTTACTTGTATTTATAAAAAAAAAAATACGTTTTATTCAACATAAAATACTGCGACGATGCACAAAATCAATGACCAATGAGAAAGAAAGACATAAAAATAAACTAGTTTAGTATACGGTACGTACAATATATAGTAAGAAAAGCAAATTTTCTGTAGGCTTTCTGTACAGTAGATCCAGTAATAATATTTGTAACTTAAAAAAGTGAAGATGAAGATGATTTATGCTGCTTGATCAAACCGTTATTTAAATATTATTTTTTAATTCAGTTGCTTCACTAGTTCTTTTAAAACGACTTCCTAGTTTTTTTAATTCACAATACAAGAGCAGCTTCCATTTTCATAAATTTTTGCATTTTACCACGATACTACTCGGTAAACTTGTACGGATTTCCTTTTCTTGACTTATAATTGTATGTATGGAAGATTCACTCGTACCTAATTGTCATGCTACCTTTTAGTTGAGCTTCAGCTTTTCAAGAAGCTTTAGTATCGAGAAGCTTTAGCTTTTATTTAATTGTCAGAAACTTTCACTTTCTTTTTATCTTCACAAACTTAAAATGAAACAGCGCTCTTACACTGTTATAACCAGGGGTTCCAGACGAGTGAAAATATTCCCTCTAAGGTGAAAGCATAGTGCCTGAAGGAGCAATGCAGGCCAGAAAATAGAGCAGAGGAGCCAAAACAGCATGCAATCACAGAAAGACTCATTGCGCATGCGCTTTTTGATTTAGACATACATTCAACCACCTCAATATGGCGGGCAAATAATGATTGCGTTTGTGTGCCTCTCACATTGAATGAAGTACACTATTGGATTAAAACACAACTTTTCTAGGATTAATTATCCGAAATTACAAGTAAGTACAGCTTTTGATCACTTTGTAGCTTTTAGGGCTTTCAAACATAGTTAAGTGTTTAAAAGTGCATTTATTGCTTTTCAGTAACCGTTAGTCTTCTAGTTCCCGTTTACCGTTACTATCGTGAAATTTCAATCATTCAAAACGCTACTAAAAATATCTGTCATTACTTTCTTGAATACTCGATAAGCAGCTTTTATTAATCACCAAAAGAACCTTAATAAAAATGTTTCTTGTGCTTCGTAATTATAACAGAAAGCTAGCGAGAAAAACAAAATCTCTCTCAGTCTAGCTCTTTTTTTTTTTTTTTGCTTTCTCATTCAAGTGTTAGAATCATTTCCTGTTAGCGGTTGATGCTCGATAGCGTTAGAAATTCCTTTTGGTTTTTTATTTAATTGGTTGAAAAACTTTATGTGCATTTTATTTTGTTACTCTAGATTAACGTTTATGAAACGATTTTGTTCTTCCGTAATTGTAATATCCCGGAATATTTTTGGCTCATCATGTAAATAATCCATAAGTACAGCTATGCTTCATTTTCGGAATACGTCATGTTTTAGTAAATGTATAATTTCTCACATGTTTTAAATAATTACTCGTTTTTAAATTATAACGTATTTGCGACAGATCTTTGATACCAAGTGGAGGGGTAGATATTTATTGTTTTATTAATTTTTAACATTACTTTTTGTTAAAAAAACCCATCAGAACCCTGAATTTTTTCACATGTTTTTTAACGGCCCCAGAGTTATTATTCATATTATTTATTTTATGAATTTTTAAGAAAACGATAAAGATTTCACCGGTCCGCTAAGTTTTTCATTTGCTTTTACCGCTGGGTCAAAAGAGGTTGAGAAACACTGAGTTAGAGCACGATCAGATGAATTAAAGCTATGAGCACTTCTTAACTATGTTGAAAGCTCTGAAATATGATCAAATGCTGTAATTACATGTTTTAATCATTCCCAATACCGAGTTCAATGTGAAAATGTACAAAACGTAGAATAACATAAATCAAAACAAAACTTAAAAAAAGAAAAAAAAAAAAAATTCACAACTGTATTCAAAAACGCACACAATACGGGGGAGGGGGGGAGGAGGATCTATAGTAAGGGTGCCATTTCTCTCTCCGAAGGTTCCTTTTTTTCACTCCGGCTGTCTAGTTTTTAAAAGGTGCCTGTTTTTCACCCTATTTAGAGGTGCGATTTCGGCTCCGTATTGGGTGCCGCTGGTGAACAAGCGTTTCTCCCCTGAAAGGTGCCGAATGCATCCTGTAGTTTTAACAGTGTAGGTGTCATTATATTTCATTAACTTTCGCATTTAGAATGAAAAAAATAAATGGGAAATGAGGAGTAGTTATTTGTATAAGTGACGTTCAGACTAGTTTTAGTAACCAATAACAAAGCCGATACTTACACACCACGATTCCCTTCCGAAAATTTTCGTGTTGCAGATGAGGAATTCGTGTTACGTCTAAAATTCTTTACTGGTGAAAAAATCGCGTTATAGTCATTTCACGTAAGTCGGATCGCGTTGTAGCGGGAGTCGACTGTATGCATGTATGTATCTTGTAACGGAACCTTGCAGCTCAAATTTCGCCCACTTCCTGCGATCGGATTATTTTGAAATTTGGCACGCGACCTCAGACCCGATGACAATGCAATATTCTATAATCAAATTGATTAATTAACTTTAATTGTTAGTTTCCTCCAATTTTAATCAATATTTTGGCATAAATCCAACAATGTGAAAAAGGAAAAAAGTTAAAAAAATACATTAAAAAATGCTCGCAAAAATTATTTAAAAAATATTTACAAAAACCTTTAATTTTTCTACATCAGACAAAATTTGTTCCAATGTTCCAAGGTAATTAGAACATGAAATATAATTGTTTTTAACTAATTTCATGCCAAAATTTAGGTGAGCCTTCGATTGGAAATTCATTGCTGATCAGATCATTGTTGAACAAAACTTTTATTCAAATGCATCTCAAATTTTCAAAGTAATGTAGATATGATTTCCGCACATACATCGATGACTGAGATGGATTAGCTTTTGTTGGGCAAATTTCATGAATATAAAAGATTTTGAACAATGTTGAAATGAATATTTTTTCGTAAAACAAGTTAAACTAAAAAAAAAAATAAAATAAAATAATAGTTTAAAAAAACTAAAAAAACACGCTTTCGTTGCAAAATGAACTAAAAAGTGAAAAATAATCTTTAGATGATAGTAGTTGACCAATCACTTAATTTTAATGTAATGCAAAAAAGTGTGTGTGGGGGGGGGAGCTTCTTATCAGTTGTCTTGAATTTCTTCCATTTGTTGTCCATGCAAAAATGTAAATAGACAGCACCCCACGGTTTTTTGTATTACAATAAAATTAAGTGACTGGTCATACTATCATCCAAGCATTATTTATCACTTTTTAGTTCATTTTGCTACGAAAGCGTGTTTTTTAAAAAAGTTTTTTTTAAACCATTTCTATATTACAACCTTGCATGACAGTTGGTAGCAGGTTAAACAGCTATTTCATTACAAATATGCATGACTTCCTGAATCTTTAGAGCTAATTTTGCTTTAAGCTGAAGGTAGGGACACACAGGGGAATGACATTTATCATGTAAAAAAAAAATTATTTAAATGTATATTAATAATAGAGAGTTTGTTTTAGCTTATTTTACAAACATAAAAACATGTTGTTGAAGCATTCTAGCGTCAGTTTTATTTTTATACATTTTTTTTTCGAGCAATCACGATTGCTTATTGTTCTCATTTGTCTGTTTTGAATTCCTATCATTTTATATTCCCACCAGCACCCTCTGCCAGCACCACCGTCGCGTCGACCGGCCTCACGTTGCTGCTCTTCTTGCGAAAACCGTCTCCAGGTTGCGTCCATATCCTACACACATACGCATACACACACACTCATGCCTGCGCACATACACATACACACACTCCTACACACACATACACATACCCACACTCATGCCTGCACACAGACACAAACACGAGCGTACACACACAGCACTGCATACACAACACGCACACACATGCATACATACACACACACGCACCACGCATCCACACACATGCGCCTACACAAACACACACGCTCGTGATTGCGAAAAACATAATTGGAATTCAAGATGCCAAAAATTCAAATTAATATATTCTTTTTTTTTTTTTTTTTTTTTGAGCAAGAACAAGAATTTAGCAGTTTAGAGAAAATGACCCTTAAACTCTTTTTAAACGATGCTTCTTTTGCCGT
Source organism: Uloborus diversus (assembly GCF_026930045.1). NCBI lineage: Eukaryota > Metazoa > Arthropoda > Arachnida > Araneae > Uloboridae > Uloborus > Uloborus diversus. The sequence goes on from NC_072732.1 coordinate 37,991,031, forward strand.
TTTTTGGAATCAATAAGATCTTACTCATTAGACCATTAAGGTATAATAAATCTTTATTATTGAGATTCGTCTTGGTTTTCTTCGCATGAAAATTTGGTGAATCCAATATCCAACAACTGTTTCTGTTTTCCTTTTTAAAATTCCCACAATACTCTTCAACGCACCAAATTAACAAACTTATAATACCCACACAACATGCAATGATTGAAATATTGAAGAAAATTACAGGAAATATCAACATACATTTCTATAGTTGGGGTAAACCTAACCTGGCAGCATTATGAAGGCGTTGCAGATCCCAATTGCAGCATTACGACGCTGCCAGGTTAGGTTTGCTCCAACTATAGAAGAAGATGCTATGACAACATCATCTTCATAATTTCGTGTATTACAACTAGTGATGTGCCGGATCGTTAAAACTATACATCCACGTTTCCGGATACGGATACGGATCATTAGTGTCTAGATCTGCGAATACGGATGTGGATCTCCTTAGAAATAATAATAATAATAATAATAATAAAAACAATTCAATTGCCCAAGTGTAAAATTGGGCACGAATGGTATTCCCGTCATGGTAAAGGCACTATTTCTTTAAAAATTTCATCTGCGATGAAAACCTAATCAAGAATACGATTTTTTGTTAAAAGAAGTCTCCGCTAAGATTGGGGGAGAGTTGGGAGGAATGGGACAACGCTGCATTTATGATAAAATGAAATGGGAAAAAATATTTCTAGCTTTGTAGATGTAGGATGTAGAAGCAAGAGTGTAATAAAGTTGTTACTGGACAAGCTAGAAATAATATTCCACATTTTATTTCGGCATAAATGCAGCGCTGACCCATTCCTCCTGACGAAATTATACAGCTAATCCTTATATATTATTTCTGTAGCCTTTTTTTTTTTTTTGTTCCTATGCGAGAACTTCCACAATTCTTGATCGATTTCTTTGATTTACACCTCATTTTAAAGCTTATCGTGCAGACTAATGACGAAAAATAGATCCACGGTCTAAAAATTGTTATTTTCAGTCCAAAAAAAAAAAATCTTTTTCAAAGCACCAGACTGAGGTTTTCGGTTAAATTTATAAGTTTTATAAGTTTATTTTGCGCTGTGACCGACAGAGCTGAATAGCTCGATCGGCAGAGCATTCGAATGGTAACCAGAAGAACGAGTGTTGGTCCCGGCCTGGACGATCTGCATCAAAAACTTAGACGAATAGTGTGCATTACATGAAAACAACAAATAACACAAGTCCATGCTGGAACGGAAACTTGATGCAGTGTAAGCTTAAGTGTATGTTTTTTTTTTTTTTTTAAGCTTTGGCCCTGGTCAGAAAACTAAAGCATAATGTAAGCGAAAATATAAGTGTCAGGTTTAAGATTTCAGACTACAATGGAATAGTTTTTTGTTCAGAAAAAATAAATAAATAAATAAATCGTACACTGAAATGTAGATTCTTCTAATGACAGTTTTTGACCCTTTGTACAAATAAAAAAATTTCTACCACAAATTGAAATTACGCTTTGCATTTAGTTAAACTAGGAATATTTATTAGAATACGAAGTAAAACATTAAAATTACTAACAACTTGATGGGTAAAATATCATTTTTTTTCTTCTTTCGGCAAAAAACAAGTAGCCAGTCACATTTTTACTACATTCGAAAAGCTACACTTAAATAAAATAATAGTTTAAAAAACTGAAAAAACACGCTTTAGTAGCAAAATGAAATAAAAAGTTAAAAATAATTTTTGGATGACAAGTATATAAAATAATTGACCAAACACTTAATTTTACGGTAATAAAAAAAGCGGGGGGGGGGGGGGGCTGCCTATTTACATTTTTGCATGGATAACAAGTGGAAGAAATTTAAGACAACTGATAAGAAACCCCCACGTTTTTTTTTCTATTACAGTAAAATTAAGTGTTTGGTCAATAACTTTATATACATGTCACCCGAAGATTATTTTTAAGTTTTTAGTTCATTTTGCTACTAAAGAGTGTTTTTTTTTTTTTTAAAGATCTTTAAAACTATTATTTTATTTTTTACTTTTTAGTTCATTTTGCTACAAAAGCGTGTTTTTTTTAGTTTTTTAAACTATTATTTTATTTTCAAATAAGATTTAAATACTAAATATTGCTAACACTTGTAACTCTTAAATGAAATCTTTGTGCGTGTGTTCGATTTTTATAATGGAATGTATTTTAGTATTCTTTTGCATTATTTGCATCAGACATTTCGAATGCTTTCTGGTAAATTCATGTGCAAACATTGTTACACTCCGCAGCCAGGGCCTGATTACCGCACAGGCCTACTAGGCCTGGGCCTGGGGCCCCCTCTTCCTAAGGGGCACCAAATTACTTAAAGAATTATGCATAGCATTACAACTATACAAAAAATACACACATTTTTAAAATAATAACCTTCAGGGGACCTCCAAATTATTGTGGGCCTTGGGCCTCACTTTTAGTTAGTCGGGTCCTGTCCGCAGCTCTGATTTGTACGTTGTAAGTAATTCTAATAAGCCACTGGCTATTTGTCCAAAGGACAGTTGGACCCACAAAAATAGAAGTTAATCTAATAAAAGCGTGTTAAAATTAGAATAAACAAATAACTTATCGTTAATAAATTAATTTGATTATAGAATATTGCATTGTCGTCAGGTCTGAGGTTGCTTTCCAAATTTTAAAAGAATCCGATCACAAAAAGTGGGCGAGAGTTGAGTTGCAAGATTCTAAATTTAATTTTGGTGCAGACGGGATTAGAGCGCACGCCCAATGATTCCCGGAGGTGGACGTCAGCGAAGACCCGCGCCTTAGACCGCTCGGCCACGAACGCTCCTAAAGTGGTGGATGTACTAACAGTAATAAGCCACTAGCTCTTAGTCCAAAGGAGAGTTACAAACATACAAGTGAAGCTAATAAAAGCGTGTTAAAAACGAACTTAGTTCAAATGAATTTGTATTTTAACTGTTCGGTTAAATGAAGAGCATGTGCTGCCATCTAAGCCATAACGGTTCAAGCAGCCTGCGATAACAAATTGTATAAATTTTCAAAAAATAAAAACACTTCTTTTCAATATCTTATCTTATATATTATTTTTGTGGATTATTTTTCTGTCGGTATGCGAGATTTTTCTTATTTCTTGAAGAAATTACCCCCTCATTTTAAAGCTTATCGGGCCTGCTAATGACGAAAAATAGACTTACGGTCTAAAAATCAATTTTTCGGAAATGCCCCTAGCTCTTGCCAAACCTTGATGCAGCCTGTAGTTCTTATGAGGATTTTTTTAAGCAAAATTCTAGTGAAATTTTCCAATAACACACGTAAGGCAATAAAATAAATGCGACGGGAATGCGCCTTGGCGTTCCGACTCCTTTATACAAGATACCGTTATTATTCAGATAAGTTGACAATTAATCGAAGGGTGTTCGTTTTTTTTTAAAGCTTTGACTCCGTTCAGATAACTAAGCATAATGTAAGAATAAAACAAGTATTAGATTTAAAAATTCAAACCTCAAGGGAATCCCTTTTGTGCAGAAAAACTTTTTCATTGTATGCTGAAATGTAGGTTGTTCTAATAACACTGTTCGATCTTTTGTATAAATAATAAATTACTACTCCAAATTAAAATTATGAATTTAACCCGGTAAACCTTTAACTATTTATTCAAATACGGTGTAAAACACTAAAATTATTATCAACTTCATAAGTAGGAAATCATTTTCTGCTTCTCTGCTTTCAGCGAAAAGAAAATGCATTTTTCCATACGTTCGAAAATTTACTTAAAAAACGGACTCAGTTCAGCTGGTTCTGGTATTGAATTTTAAGTGTTCGATTAAAAGAAAAACATGTGCTGGCATTCAAGCCGTAACGGTTAAAGCAACCTGTTATGCGAAATTGTATCATTTTTCAAAAAATAAAACACTCATTTTCAATCTAATTTATTATTTCTCTAAAATGTTTGTTTCAATCGCTACGCGACATCTTCCTCATTCCTTAATCAAATTCCATGTTTTACGAATAATATTAAAGCGTATCATGCTGACCAATGACAAAACATAGACGCATGGTCTTTTTTTTTTTTTTTTGGGAAAAAGCTCTACTTGCTGTTTTTTATTACACATTGCTTCAATGAATAGCATTCGAAAACGAAGGCGCAACTGCTCGGATGGTTGGAGTGTCGTGGTGTTAATCAGAATGGCGCCAATTCAAATCTGTGCCAATAAGTATCTTTTTAATGTTTCTCCCCCCCCCCCCGTCAGAGACTCACATAGGCTGGATTGTATTTGCCAAAATCCGTTTTTTCGCATGCACAATTACTGCTTTTTCACGAGTTACTCGTGACTTTTTTTCGTTTTTTCGTTTATTGTTATCCGTTAACTTTTTTCGATTCTTCTTCATAATATTCTTTCTCTGAAATTTTTAAAAAGTGAAATGCCACACATGAGAGGATTCGAAGCAGAGTGCGGAGTTTCGCACGGGTTGCTAGTAACAAGGACTGGGCGATATCAGAATTTTAATATCGCGATATATCGCTCTCTAAATATCGATATTTTCGATATATCGATATATTCTTGGGGGGGGGAGGGGTGCAAAGAATCGAAAAACAACAAAAAACATTTCCAAATATAATATTATTTCTCTAATTCAAAACTTTCCTGGAGAGGGGGGGGGGGCGTGCTCAATGGTATAGCTCAATGCATGACAATGCATGCTTCGCAACGAAAAAGTTTTAAATATTCAATGCAATATTTTGTTTAAATCTTTTAATCTGACCAGTCTCAATAATTTGAATGTACTTTGAACTATATTTCGTATTGATGTCTTAAATAGTTTGTTTTTTGTCATTTATAGCTTTCGCTTCAAGACATTTTACTTTAAAGTACTAATAATAAATCTTTAAAGAATGCAGCTATAAATGCACTGCAATTTGGGGAAAAAATTAAAATTAAAAAATTCATTTATTTATTTGTTTATCTATTTTGAAAAAATCTGAATATTATCAAAATTAATGCAGTAAACTTTTTTTTTTGGCGTTTTTAAATAAATTATAAGACATTTTTTTATTTCAATGAAATTTTTTATAATTTTTAAAATCTACGAATTATGTATATTATTCATTTATGTTACATTAGTAAATATAAAAAAATGCTTAAAAATTGTACTTACTTTTTATCTTTATCCGATGGTCTTAGAGAATCTTGGTAAACCATCCAATAAATGTCATCAATCGACAAGCTCAGCTTTTTCAATCATGGTACTTGTTACTCTTCCAAAAATGCGTAGAACTTTCGTAAACAACACTATGTCATCGCATTAACGTTAATGCGTATAACTTTCACAAAAAACACTATGTCAGTGCATTAACGGTATAATGACTGGCGAGAAGGAGTTCAAAAGTTTCAGTTTCAGGGTTGCCGACGATAACGCTTTAAAATTGGTTTACCGTTTCAAGTGGTGCCTCATGTTATGAACGGAATAAAAAATTTTCCTCTTATTATCGAAGATGAAGCTATTTTCATGCAGCTATGAGTTGCGCTCCCTTTAGTGAGATACGACAGCTCGGATGGAAATGATTGAGCTGGCGGTGTATTTTATTTAATCTCATTAGTTTTTTCGTTTTTTATTTCTTTTTTAATACAAACATCTCTGTTCAGTATTTTTCGCAAACCTTTTATTCAGCGTAATATCAATGGTTTACGTTTAATTAGAAGTATGAACCGTGTTGATAACTCCATTGGTTAATTTTTAATTGTTGCATTTAAGATGCTTTTTTAACCTGCAACGCATTCACTTTTCAGGGCCCTCGAGAGGTCATATAAGCCTTGTCAGAAACTAGGAGCGCGATCCTTAGAAGGGCTCCGCTCTTGAAAACTGTTTAGGGGGATGGGATCCGGAGACCAATCTGACAATGAGTCCACCTTGACCTTCGGCGGCCCTGTTAATTTCCCTTGTACTATAATTAAAAATAAAATAACTGATTGAAGAATGCAGTTAATTTCTTGAAATTTCAAGCACTCATCCATCATGCAAAACTATAAAAAGTTGTGTATTTTTGAGCCAGTATTTCGATTTCTTCGTAATTATGTCCCGTATTTCCGTTTCAACCGATATATCGGACGGATAGAAATCTAAATATCGTTACCGTGGTAATAGTTATACATCGATATATGACGATATATCGGTATATCGCCCAGCCCTATTGTTGACTTATAGTGAAAAACGTTCTTATTTTTTCCAAGATAAGTTGAAGGCAGAAATTGAGCGTATTAGCTGCCCATTATCTTTCAGGACGTTTTTTAATTGTTTTTAGTGTTAAAGGAAATTAAAAAAAACATGGAAGCCACGTAAACAAGGAACACAACATTCATCAATCTCAGGCATAATTAAAAATTAAAGCCAAGACATAGTGACAAAACTCCATCCAAAACAAAACTGTGCATCTAAAACAAAGTGGATATTATTTTTTCATTTGTTTTCGGTAAACATTCCCGGAAAGACAGGAATATTTGCGCACCGTTAATTGTCGAGTGTTTAATTTATTTCACGACGCAGGTCGCGAATTGTAATTATTTCTAGCACACAATCATTGGGAGTTGACATTTTTTAATGCAGGTTTGACATAACAAGATAGAGTATTCGTCAACTGTTTAAGATAATTTTGACGACATAATATAAAACATAATCAGCATTTCTGTGGGGAAACTATATAAATTTAATGCTTGCAAGCACACCGATGTCCAAACCTAGATTTTAGACCAGAGATGTATAATGAAGTCTTAGTGTTGATTGAAGATTTATGCATTTCAATTTCAAATTCGTTGCTTAGTCGTTATAGTGTGCTATCACCTGATCGATTGGTCACCGACTTAGTTAACACTGATTTGCAATGAGAAAAAACAGTGCAACAATGCTGTCTTAGCTACAATTATTGTGAGTAATGAGCCATTACTGACATCTGAAAAAAAAATCATAATCAGTGTGCTGACCGTTGGTGCTGAACCAGGCTATACAGTTGTCGATGAAAACACAGCCGTAAACAATCCAAATTGAATTTTTAAATTCTCTGGATATACCAGGAATGACACCAGACGATTTCCGGTTGAAAATTGGTTCATCAATCATTCTTTTCCAGTTTAAACCCACCTACATTATGCACCGGTACACGTTTCTTCATCAAAAGTCAACAATCTTGAGGGAAAAGTTTAAAGGAGAAATTTTTGTGTTGCCACGTAATCCATTTATTGCTTCATAATTTTCAAAAACACTTGGAAGGCTTCAATTTCCGTTTTGTTTAGCTTTTGAAAAGACCATAAATAGATCTCAAGACCAAACAATGTCTACTTTCGGTTTGGATTTGAAACATACATGTTTCTCTCATGGGCAACTATCTATTGCCTACTCACGAGTGGGAAAGTTATCATACCTATTTGTGTTAGCAGAAGACAGGTTAAGCAAGAATATTGTGCACAACTTAGTGCTTAGATAATTTTCAGTCTTCAAATAATAGAAACAATAGATGGAAGTCAGTGTTATCTACCTCATTTATAAAGTTTAATTTTTATATGTTTTTAATTTAGTTAATGTATTTTGTAAAGAAGTTATTGATTACAAACTATAGAGAAATTTGAGATGAATAAAATGCAGTGTACATTCTAAAAGTGTAGGTTTCTTTATGCTTAATTTCTACGTTCCGATGTTTTACAATCAGTTTCGATATTTACTATCACTTTCAAGTTATTTTGCTTTTATTTTTGGCCGAAGTCATACTTGTAAAATTTACTAAGCGTAAGAATAGTGCTTTTACCATAGAAAATTTAGTTAATACTTACTAAATTCAATAAGTACTTGATTCAGCATTACACGCCCTTTATAAAACTCATATGTTTTAAAATTGGCTATACTATTTTAAGCTTCATTAAAAATATTAATTAGATTCTTTCAAAATAACGAGTAAAAGAATATTTTAATCCAACTACTTCGCCACAGCTGCGCGTGGCTGGGTCAGCTGGTAATAATATATTTTTTACCTTGATCTCAGTTATAAAATAGTAAAAGGAATGTATGAAACGATTGAGCAAGTCGGGAAACTTCTGAGGGTGCTTGGTAAATTCAAATAAGTGTTGGCTTGGCCCGAAAGCTTAAATCCAAAAGATCCGATAAAATATTTTTTTTTTTTAAATCTAAAGACTTTATCTAAGAAAACTTGGTTATCACTAAAAAGTTCAAAATAAAATCAGTACATGATTTCTTGGTTATAACACTCAGTAATTGCAGTTAATCCTAAAACCTATTGAGGTTAATTCTAAAGCTGCCAATAAAACTGAAATTAAAAATTGTGCCAAGAAATGTAGCTATAGTAAAAGCTATTCGTACAAAGCTGTATACCGCCGCATTTCGGGTAACATTTGGTCCAGACGTACATGTACCCGATCTCTCCCCGCAATATAGTGCAATATTTTCGTTGAAATTTTTAAGATGAAATTTAAGATTTAGGGGGATATTATTGAGGAAATTTTTCAGAATTAAAGTCTTTCAATTTGTATAAACTCTGAAATTAAGTTGAGGTGGTACCCACCAGATGGGTGTCACCCGGAAGGGGGGAGGACCGCCTCCTGTCAAAAAAAGTTTTTTTGACTAAGCAAAAAAAAAAAAAAAAACTCAAGTTACAGCTTTCAAAAATTGAAAGCACAGGATTTTATCAACATCTCTTAGTTGAACATTAAAGGGGATCTAATTAATCTTATTCAATTCTTTTCAAAATGGGACTTTAAGTAGTCTCACTTTAGAAATTGCAACTATTATGGATAATTTGATTTTCAAATTGAATTTCTAACGCTGTATACATTTTAGGTTTACAATAAAATACAACGCGAAAATTTCATAAAAAGGAATTATATTTCAGTCTCTGTTTAGGGGTTTTCCCCTCTTCCCAGGAGGAAGAGGGATTTGGAAAAATAAATAAATAATAAAAAAGCCAGAGTCGGAGTCGGACATTTCAAAATCCAGGAGTCGGAGTCGGGGGGGAGGGGGAGTGAATTCACATCAGTGTTCAGAGGGGGCGCACAGCCTGAAAGGTTGGAAACCCCTGGTCTAATCAGTGATACCCCTGCTCCAATCAGTGGTACCCCTGCTCCTCGCCGTATACCCAAGAAATTTTCTTACTTAATCGATTAATAGTGCGGTTTTTGAGATTTTATGGGCTTAGTTTTTTCTAAAAAATGCAAAGAGAAAATATATTATCAATTAAAGGCCAGTCATTTGGTTTGTATGCTTCCCTCTGGCCAGACCAAATCCATTCAAGCGACGAATGTGACCCGCAGGCAGTAGGTTAGATACCACTATTGTATGCTATGCTATCGCGTGTTACTTCAATCTTTAGAAATAACGAAAATAATTAAGCATATGTCACTTCCTCCCAGATAAAAATTTGTAAGCTGACTGTTAATATACTTCTCTAACTAATAAATAAAGTCAGCTGGCAGTAAGACGAGGGAAAACTCGTCAGCTGGTGCATTCTAGTAGGCGATAGATGCTCCCACTTAACTCCTACGTTATAACTATGTACCAGCTGACCATTTTTCCACTGGGGTATAGCCAGCTGACTCGTGTATTTATTCATAGTTGCATATAAGCTGTCATCAGGCAAATTCTTAGCTGAGAGGAAATCATTGATTTTTTTTTTTTTTTACATGTTCGACCTACCAGCTGACTCATAACCCACTGCGTTACGTCAACTGACTTTGTATTTTCCTTCGAGATATCGTCTTAACTATAATTCGACAATATTTTAGCCGGGAGGAAATGGTTGACTCTTTATTTTTTTTTTTACGTGATTGGGAGACTACCGCCGCCCATTCCACCCACGTACACTAGAGATGAGTTCGGGCTCATTTTTGAGAGCCCGGGCCCGCCCGAGCCCGAGTGATATTGTCTCGAACCAAAATCCGAGCCAGCCCGAGCCCGAAGGAAACTTTCTTGTATCAAAAACTGAGCCTTCTACAGTCTGACTTGATCTCTCTGTTAATGAAAAATGTTACGTCAAATGTTCTTCATTAACAGAAGTTTCTAACTTTTCTTAAAATGCTCCACTTCAAATGCATTACTGTGTGACATATTGCAATAGTAATCGCAAAAAAACACTATAAATAAGAGTTAATTAATTAATTTTTTTTGGGGGGGGAAGGGGGGGGGGGTAAACTTGATATTGATTAAACTGATTTAAATGTTCCTTTCATTTTCTCACAGTAGGAAAATGTCTATTTGCTTTGAATTTGTATCGAGATTGGCGATTGAATATCTGTGCTTGAGCCCGAGCCCGCCCGAAACCTATTTTCGGTTCTAGAGCCCGAGCCCGCTTCGGGCCTGGGCTCGGGCTGTCAGGCTCGGGCTGAGCCCGTCTCATCTCTAACGTACACGCAGCTGACTTTCACGAGGCGTTTTGATACCATTCCCTAATGCCTCTCACCAATTATCGTTCGAGAGGAAATGATTGACCAAATTTGTACCTGGCTCCCGGAGTATTACATTCGGAACTCTTGCAGTCTTTTGGGCTCTATCGGCAGCGTGGCCCGTAACAAAAGGAGCTCTTCCGTACTCAATGTTTCCCAAAAGTATAAACACTTGTTTTATTTCAGAGAAATAGCCCCATGAGATCACATCGTAATTCCGCTCTCAAAGAAGGAATTCCGAACCCGGGCGCGTTATCGCAAATAAAATGAATACAAATACGCACTAAGAGATGACAAAATGCGCAAGAAATACTCTATAAATACTGTGTAGCAGCGATTTAACTCTTCTTTGAGCCGTGACCGGCATAATAAAGCCCGCTAAAAATGCTGTGCGCTGGATACCTCCACGGTCGCGAGGACTAAGAACAATAACTGCGATCACCAGATGACAAACGGTCTTATTATATTCGGGGCATAGCTGCTTTGCATGAACATCTCCGGGCCCGAGAACAAAGGACTGAAGGTACTTTTCGGGGTTCAGAGCGCTAACAATATGGGCTCGTTTGGGAACATTATTGATATTTTGGTGCAAAAAAAGCCGAAAATTATTTTTGATCGCTCCTGCTCTTTTCACACGTCTCGACACAGGCAGTGGTATTCGCTGTGTTCTCGTTATTCAGCGTTCTTTGTACTCGGAGGTCTCTTTTTTTATTTCTGGAGTTGACCGAGAATTTTATTCAATGAATGGGCTCAGAAATTTAGCTTATTGTAAGAATAACCGTTAGTTTCTTGCTTTTACAAATTATAATTGGTCATTACTGTCTAACCACGGATTATATGGAATTGACAAACGTCCAGTTAAGACGAGTCTATCTGAATGAGGGGGGAAAGTAAAAATTTGATGCGCGTGTCCCGCTCATTTGAATGAGACCTCTGCTTAATTTAGAGGTTAGCATACATCTGCAAAAGTTGACATCCCTGAAAACTAATAGATGCGTCCATTTCCGCCTCTAAACCGGATGTTTGCCTTTCCATGCAATCCGTGGTCGGACAGTAGCAAAGTCCGACAGATGGCAGGAAAAAACTTTAGGAGCCAAATATAGCAATTTATTTGTCAGTTTATCTCTTTTAGAGAAAAATTCAGGATGGTATTACTTGCCCTCGCATCATTTTGAGACGAGCAAAAATTTCAACAAAAAAGTTTGACATCATTTCTGGGCAGCCCCATAGCTAAATTATACTCTGAGCTTTTTTATGAATAGCACATCGTTTAACGCAGCAATATGAATGATGGTCATAAGCATAAAAGTTGAACAGAAATCAGCAGGCACATAAAATTATTTGCCTTCTTATATCTACTTAAACCAGAAAGGACTTCCACTTTCATGCTTTTGCCTTGTTTGTTGTGCCCCGGAACACTCTATCAATGTAGTTTGTTCAGTTGGCTAAATGATTACACCGGATGCATAAGTGGTACGGGGAGTATGGAAACGTTTGAATTTGAGTAAAACTGTTCACCTACTCCTGCATCAGGGTCTTTTGCGTGGGTGTTTGAGTACTCTTCGAGTGTGAAGAGAAAGATGGGGAATCTCTTTGCCTGATATGAAAGGGTCACTTTTTGACAAAAATCTTCTCTAGTCAAATGGAAAAGAGTTTGGTTGAGTAATTATATTACAAAACTCGCTTGATAACCAATTTGTTAAGCGACCAAAAATGGTCATATTTTCCGTTTTCACAAAAAAAAAAAAAAAAAAAAAAGGAAGAAAGAAAGAAACTCGTGGGAAGGATAGAAACTATGCAATTGTGTTTATATAAATAAAAATGAATGCTTATGAATAGATGCACTGCTCTTCCTTTGCAGTGGCACATTCACCATGTCACAATTCGAGGGGCCCCTTGACCATAGGGGCCACAAAGGAGGTACAATGTTTTACATCGTTCTGTGATGGACAAAGGGACCCCCAAAAATGCATTGCGACATGCCTCTCAGACCTGTAAATTCGCAACTGCCCCTTCGGAGCTTCTTTTTAGCTAGTAGGAAGAATAACTGCACAGTCATAATTTGTTAAAGCATTACTATTTCACCACACATAGGGCTACCAGATGATATCTAATCGGAGAAATGCCCGGCATTTATTAGGAGGCTCCTCCCTTACCAGATCTTGACACGTGGCGCTTCCATTATTGTCAAGAGGTATACAAAATACATTTTAATCACATCCGGGATGCTTCTCAGTCCGTACCCTATTCTTGGGGCCGTGATTGGAAGACATGCCCTTTCATTTTCAGATCAAGTTTTAAGTTTTTCTTTGACAGAGTTGACGAGAGGCCATGTCAGCCGAGTCAGAAGCTAAGGGCCCAGCACTTGGAGGGGGCCCGGCTCGGAATCAGAGTAGTATAAAATGCAATTTAAAAAAAAGTAGCAAATTGCCTTTTTTTTATTACATGGGGTTAAGTGGAAAATTAAATATTTTTCTAATTAATTTTTTTAATTAAAAATATTTTTCAGCCATGAATAAACGAACACATTAATGAATAATGAAATAATAAATAAATAAATAAATAAATAAATAAACTGATACACGAGAAAAAATAAATGATTAAGTAAATAAGTGAATGAATAAGGAAATAAATGAATTAATTAATAAATGGTGAATAAATGAATGGAGAAATGTAATGAATTAAGCAATGAATGAATGCATAAGGGGTTTAATAACTGAATGAATAAGCAAACTATATGAACTATTTCAATTTGCCGCATTTACTTTGCCCCGTGTGTAGTTAATAAATTGTATTAAACATTTAAAATTAAAACTATTAATTTAACTAAATAAGTACTGAACTGAATATCAGTACATATCAATTAATGCATCAATGCTTAAAATGGTAATTACAAAAGCTTTATCATTTTGTAATAGCAAACATTATTTTTGATAAACCATAAAATAACTCAATATGTATATATTCGCTCTACATTCCCCTTCTACCGATCCGACAATAGCAAACTTTTAACAAACGATTTAAAAAAAAAAACTTGAAAGATTAATGCAATTAATTAAATGAAATATATTATACATATTTGTGAATCTCTATACATTAAAAAAGCAACTTCGAAGAAATTGTGAAAAGATGGCTGTGGCGCACCTGCGTTCGTGAGACCCTATGGCATTTTAGTACTTTATAGCTTTAAAATTGGGGGTTCAAACTTACGCTCCACCGGTATTTTGCCCCTCAAAACGGTGTTTTTAAGTCCTGATTTTTTTTTTTTTTTTTTGTAATTTAATTTTTTAGCTAAAATTTTATATAAATTATATATTAATGAAAGATTTCCCACTTAAAATTCTATGTCACTCGAAAGGTTGAAAGAGATTTTTTTTTTTTTTTTTTTTTTTTTTTTTTGCATCAGATTAAGCTTGTTCCAATTTTCTCAACTAATTAAAACAGCAGATATAAGGGTTTCTATTTTCGCGAAAGTCCAAGGTTAAACTCAAATCAAGCATGGAACTAAAGCGCAAAATGTTACTAGACCATCAATTTGAAAAGTGTTTCAAACATACAAAACACGTTTTACAATGCTCAGGAGCTCCTTAGCACCTATAGCTGTGCAAGTTGATACAAGTTACTTTGGAACTGCTCTTCAAGCCGTTCTTTAACAACTGACTTGGTTACGGGTAATTTCCATCAAGTTCATTTTCTCTTCGGGTGAGAGCGAGATTTTAATATTGTTCTAAATAATTATAATGAACTTTTAACTTAAATTCTATTTTCTACGGGACGGAGAGGGAAGTTATCCAAATGTTCTACTCGTACTGAGGCGAAGTTTAATCTGATTCTTTCTAATAGACGAGTTAAATCTTCGTGAACCAAATAGGATTCTGAAGCAACCACCAGCGAGCAGGAGGCGGAGCCCCTAGCAATTAAGTAATTTGAAATGCAAATATTTCAATTATTATATATACAATTTAGTTTTTGTTAATGTATAATTATCTATTGAATATTTTTTAAATATCTATCATGTAGAGCAGCAGTTCCCAGTTCGCGCAAAAAATATTGTAATGGCAGAGTTTTAACATGCCTGTTTCTGATGAAGTCTCATGTTCTAGCGGATTCAAGCAAATTTTGCTCCTTTTTTTATCATTCATTTGTCTCTCACACATTCGATACTCAGCATGAAAATATTTGCATACTTGCTGACATAATTTACATTTAAAGAATTTAGTCTGTCATTGCAAAGCGCCGGTTTTAGCGCTTTCGTTGAGAATGATAGCCCTGAAGCCATGATGAAAAAGCTCTACTTATGAGTACAATGTTCTCAGATGAAAGAATTTGAAAGCGATCGTTTCCTCAAAAACTTTAGATTGTAACGATTGATTAAACTTGATAAAAGCATTACACGGAGCATATGCGAGAATCTCAAATATTTTGATGTTTAATTGTTTTACCATTTGAGTCCGACGAAGAGCTATCGCTCTTCTCTTGTGTTGAGTTAAAAGTGTACAGAAGTCAGATCACGTAGTTGCTTGTCACTATAGCTTTCACGCTACATAGACTAAATTTTGCTTCGAACTTTACTATCCGAAAAGAGAAAGAATGGCTAACAACCCAAAAATACCACAGGAAGTGTATGAAAAATTCATTAGTTTAGAAAATTTTCGTGGGTGAAAGTTTTGCAATGTAAAAAAAAAAAAAAAAAAAAAAAAACGGAATTTAACTATGCAACTTATTTAGCGCTATATATGTAAATAAGGAATTTATGAAATTTGTGAAGAAAATTTCTCTTGTAATAGCTTAAAAATATTTGTTTTGTTAAAAATTACCTTTTTGCGTAAAAATCAGCGTAAATGCGTACATTGAAAAATAGACGCTTATTTTCCAATATACGCATTTTACTCCGCACTTATAGCATAATTAGAAGAAAATTTTTGAGCAATCAAATGATTAATGTACGTGGTATATATTTATCATACACAGCTAGGCTAATAGTATTTTTCTCATTTTTACAGGAAGAAGAAAGTTCATTTAGTTAATCTGAGGCAGTTCCCTGAAAGGTGTTTTAAAGATCATTCTTTAATTAACTTCTGATTTAGGGATAGAGATAAATGAACCCTTTTGTCGGAAAAATTTCAGCCAAACTTTTTATTTATTTATTTATTTATTTTTTGAGCCTCTTTGTTCCACAAATATCCCATTTTCAAACTTTTTTCATAGTTGATTGAAGCTCAACACAGAATAATCACTGTGTTTATTTTTTGGTGAATTTGTTTTGTATTATTTTTTAGGGATCATTTTGTTCATATAGCGATATGTGTAATTCTATATTTTGCGATTTGTTTTCATTCTTTTTTTAACTACGGAGCAGCATCAACTTTAAAAAATCTGCCAAAATTTTATTGTCTATACGAGTGCGCGCGCGTTTTTTTTTTTTTTTTTTTTTGCTCGTTACTTATTACTCAGTACAGAAGGGGTTCGCCAATTTCTTTCAAAGTTTGGAAGAGGTTCGCAAGGGAGAAAAGGTTGGGAACCGCTGGTGTAGAGCAAAATACTTCAGGAACTGCTGGTGTAGAGCAAAATACTTCAGGTACGTTTCTAGCGGTGCTTCGAAGCAACGCAGTAAAAACAGTTGTACAGAATCGCCTAATCTCTCTGGCATGCTAAACTGACCCTGGGTTTGACTATTGAGTTTGGCTCCAAATTTGAGGACAAGTTGTCAGTAATGTATGACGTCTCTTTTATTTGCATTCTATTTTGTGTTGATTCCCCCCCCCCCCTTTCTTTCCGTTTACTTCCTTTCTTTTCTTTTTTTTGCTCCAAAAGAAATGTAACTTTAACAAAATTAAGGAAAATACCGAAAGTGTGGAAATACAGTCAGACTTCGATTTAACAAACCTCTATTTAACAAATTTCGCGATTTAACGAATTTTTCTTTTTTCCCCGACTAAAATGTAGGCAAAACCCCCTAATTACCGAACAATAAACCCCGAATTAACGAATTATTTTAACAGCCGAAAAAAAATTTTTTTTGTTAATTTGAGTTAGAAAATATTGGAATGTTTTCCAAACGCTATATCCATATTGTCCGAAATAGAAAAGACCTTTTTGACGGGCAGCAATTTTTGACGGGCGAGGGGGCAACCAGCGAATATTGATTTTGATGCAGAAAAGCGATAGTGAAACTCTCATTTAAACTGTTACTTTTTAAAATGCTTTATATGGCCTGGAAACTGTAAAAACATATCTCATGCAGCAGGCTGCAAATGACACAGTATTTTCTTCTCTCTATAAATTCGAAAGAGAACTATTTCGAGTCAAGTATCATGGAAATTGTCAAACATCAAACATCATTGCTTAATGTTAGTAGTTTAAAATTTCAAATTAACTAGTGTATAATAAGTCGTGAAATGCTGAATAAAAAGTTTCTAATTCCGTTTCACTTTCAATTATGGATATTTTTGTGCAGTTGCTTATTAGAGGTTTTAGATAAGGTAAGTGCAGATTTTTAATTTTTTTTTCACACCCTGATATGACGAATAACCCCGATTTAACTTATAAAAGTTTCGGTCTCGATGAATTCGATAAATCGGGGTCCGGCTCTATCAGTTACATTCTAAAATTTGAGCAATGATCTATTACATAGGGTCTGTCCATAAATGATATCATAATTTTTTTAAATAATTTTGTTCCCCTTCCCCTTTGTACAAATGTGTCATACTTCACCCTACCCCTTCATCGTCACATGTCACGCTATTTTCATAACATATTTTTATTTAAATGAGCTGATGTGTGCATCACATGACTTCCTTTTACTCCAATTTAATGTCATTTTTCCATTATTTGCAATTTTAATGTGATTCAATAGTTTACTCTCTAAATATCACCAACAGTGGCCAAATTGAAACCAAATTTTTAAAAAAATCGCCAAATTTGTCGCCAAGTTGTCGACAAAACTTGGCGACCAAAAACTTGGCGACTGGTGATATATCCGCAAGTGTCCGCCAAGTTATAACACCACTTGAGTTTACATCGAAATTAACAATGATTCCCCCCCCCCCAAAAAAGGGGCAAAAGACCCCTTTAGAAACACCCGAATGCAACCAAAAGGAAAGGTACACAATTAGACCCCACTAGGAGTTTACGTACCAAAGTTCAACTTTCTAGGACATACCGTTCTTGAGTTATGCGACATACATACGCACATCCGCACATACGTACACACAGACGTCACGAGAAAACTCGTTGTAATTAACTCGGGAATCGTCAAAATGAATATTTCGCGTGTCTATATGTTCTTAGGCACTTATCCACGTGTGGTCGAGTCGAAAAAAAAAACTCAACATTCATTCGGGGGTGAGCAAAATGGAAATTAAGGTCGATTTTTGAGTGAAATTTTTTTCGCGAATACAATACTTCTTTTTTTGTAAAAGGAAGTAAAAATGTGTGATGTCACACTTGATGTCGATCCCGCTCGCCCACTTGTCACAAACTACCGCACTTTCACGATCCCCCCTCCCCCTCAAAGTGGGACATCATTTGTGGTAAGGCCACAATATAAGGGGAGCTGACTCGTCTGACATTTTGGTTACAAATTTGTCGTTCGACAAAATTAGTATTTGTACAAAAATCTCGTTGCAGAAAACTGGTGCCGCTCTATTCATGTTTGCTAATTTTATTCTGTAAATGATTGAGGTTTAATTAATACAAACTGAAAACAAATAAGGAGTGAAAATCAGGTTCATTGCAGTTAACATTTCCAGGTACATTTTTGTTGAATTTGTGAGCTGAGTTACCTTTCTAGGTCTACTTTAAGTAACATTTTACTCAACTTACCATCAATTGTTTTACGACATAGCAACCAGCGAATATTATGACGTATTTATAAATACTAGAAACAAGGTTGAATCCAAAATGTCGAATAAGTCGGCCTGTCGTTTTTAAGGGGTTCTAATTTGTGGAGGATCCCATATAATGGAATCAGATTGTGTATGTGTGAGTGTGATGAGCTTCCTAGGTAACAGTAAGCCCTAGAAACGTGAACTTTGGTATATAAAGAGGTAGTTTTAGTCAACGATATGCTGTTCTTCTTCTTCGTTCGATTTTTGATGAATCAGTTCGAAAAATAAATAAATAATGTTTCATGTGATATTTGGGTGTTCCCGCCGTTTCGCCAACATGAAATTTCCTTCCCCCTGTTTTCCCTTTTGAGATACTTAGGGATTTCAAGTCGGCGAATAGATAGGAACTTGGGGGAAAATGGAAAATGGACATTTTTTAGAAAAACAGGAGGAGGTAAGCAGGCGTCTTCATAACGGCGGGAGTTAGGCCTTTTAACGTCAGTTTTTCTTTTCTTATAAAGTAAAACCTGTAAAGTTGACCACCCTTATAAGTTGAACACCTGTCTAAGTTGACAGCTACTTTCAGGCATAGAATTAGAGCTATATTATATAATTCAACCTCTATAAGTTGACCACCTGTTTAAGGGCAATTCTCGACAAAATGTCCCGTGCGTAATGCTAAGTTTTTTATTTTTTTTAGCTACCCAAATCCTTCAAAAAACTAGTATGTTGTGGCCATCACGAAACTTTCTTCTATATATATTTTTTTCTGACCCCTCCTCATGCTTGACGAGGAAGCAATATTCCTAACAAAAACAAAATTACACATGCAAAAACTTTACGACCATCCCAATGTCTGAATTATTGCAAAAGCAAAGCAAAGAGCGAAAATTGAAAGTTATTTTAAAAGCCTTGCTTGAATTAATTACAAATATTTTATTTGTTAACTAACATAAGATGGCAACAGTTAAAAATTTTAAATCATTGAGATAATATTTCCGATCATTTCCATACAATTAAAATCACGAGAAATACGCAGACGACAATCTATTACGATTTATCTTTCTTATTGTTGCATTAATAAAGCTATTTTTCTTCGCAAAAAAAAAAAAAAAAAAAAAAAAAAAAAAAAAAAATCAACACCTCTTGGAGCGATTGGCGTCAAAATTGAACCGAAGCCTGTTTACATATGTATTCACATATATTCCAAATTTCAACCAGAACGTAGCATTACTTCTTGAGATAGGGCACTCACAAAGGAAAAAAAGAACGGGTGATTGCGCTACCCCCCTTTTTAGCTGTTGACACCAAAATAAAATCAGCTCTTATACCCACTAAGGGCTACTTGCCGATAATTTTTTCTTTCATTCCGTTCATTATTTCTTGAGATACAGCAGTCACAATTGACGACAAAAAACGTTCTATAGCTCAACCCCCGTTTGAGTTATAGACACCAAAATTGAATCAACACCTGTTCCTGTCAATGGCAACATATGGACCAAATTTTGTTTGCTTCCGCCTGTTACTTCCTGAGGAATAGAAAGCACGTGCAACTCAAAAAACGTCCCATTGCTCCACCCCCTTTAGAGGAATTCGCGCTAAAAACCAATGGGCACAAGTTCACATAGCGGCACTATATTTACCAAATTTCGTTCGATTTCATGCGGTAATTTTTGCTGTAGAGCGGCCACAAAAAATTGGTCACACACAGACGTGACACACATACACACACACACATACACACAGACAGACAGACATTTTCCAAAAATAGTCGAAATGGACTCAGCACACCTCAAAACGTTCGAATCCGTCAAAATTCGAAATTTGAAAATTTGCACGAATCCAATACTTTCTTCTATATATTAGATATAGAAGAAAGTAATAATGCTGCTGAGGAATAATGCATGCTTTAATATACTATCAAAGCATAACAGTTAATCCCATATTTAATTAATAGTCACTTGAATAAAATAAAAAGCGTTACGCACGGGACATTTTTTCGCGAATCGCCCTTAAGTTGACCACTACTAAAGACGTGCACTGCAAGTGGTTAACTTACACAGGCTTCACTATATGCATTTTCGAAAATAAATCCAAAATTTGATAACATTGAAATTTCTTAGTAAATTAGTAAGTTGTTATGCAAAAACATTTAGGAAGCACCAATAAATATTCCAAATTATTTTTTTTTAAAATTAATAAATATCGGAGATGGGACTCGTTGGACCAGTTTCAATAGTGCTAATACTATTAATATTTTTTATTTCAATTTAGGATCAATAAATAGCCCATTTAATCTTACAAATCCTCAGGGTTAAAAATATCATGATATTTTCGAAAATATCCGATATTTTGATATATATCGGATATTTTGATATATTTCCGATATTTTCAATTAGCACAAACGCAAAATAGTAAATGCATCCTGAAATCACTCTCTATTTTCTTATATTATAATTACAGTATGTAGACTTAAAACTAAGGTTTCTTTAATTATTTATATATAATATTTCATTTTACATTTCTATCAATTTTAATGGAGTTAATTAAGCATTAGAAGTTTTACTCAATTTTTCGTTAGCTATTCTTACAGTTATATGATTCAGAAGTAAATAATATGCATTAATTGGTGCACAATCATAAGACATTTTCTTTTTTTTCTGAGCAATGTTTAATATTTAACTAGGAACTTTTAATATGAATAAAAATTGTTACATTACTAATAATTTTATGAATATGAAATACAAGTAAAAAAAGGAATAATATTGTAACGGATTCGGTGAAACTTCCAACTTTCTTGAAAGGATGACACAGTTCTTGATAAAAACACAGGAAATTTATTTACACTATGTACAGGAAATATCGTCAACAACTGCTAAATTATTCATCAGCAATTAAGCAATTATCACACAACACCGTAAACTCAACGTTTACACACGTATTTACTTCCAAATACGAAAACAACACAGCGAAATGCCTCGCAATAAACAGAGCTAATCCACTCACAGCACAAATTCTCAATCGAAACTAAACTTTTTATCCATCGCTAACGGCTTATATATACACACCGAAAAGAAATCTCAAAGATTCCAGAAAATGCTACAGCGTTCTACAACTACACTTTCATTGATAAAATCAGTGAATGAAATAAGAAAAAAAAGAATAGGGGGATTGTATACTCCGGCCGAATGTTAAGGGGTTGTATATTCATTACGGGAAACTATTTACAGGTTACGTTACTACAATAATTACTATTTACAAGATTTGTAACATTGCCCCCTTCCCAAGGACTGCACGTCCCGGGCAGTACGATCCCCAGAAAGGGTGCCAAACTTCTATCACAAGTTTACAAATATACACATTAATTAATAACTAACAGATACAGAAAACACAATAATAACAAGAAATATTACTAAACATTAAAAGCCAAAATTATCTACAACTTTTATGTTATCAACCATGGTTGTTTACTTAATACTCATGAACTATGGCCATAGTATGGGGCTAACCGATGATAATGTACAACCCTAGGTTTTGCATTAGGTGATTTTTGGATCCTCACTACGACGTCATTCAGTCGGTTAAGGACTTTGTAGGGTCCATCCCAATGCGACTGCAATTTGGGTGAAAGACCTTTCCGTCGGATGGGATTCCGTAACCAAACCTTGTCGCCTTCGTTGAATTCGTGTCCAGTAGACCTTGTGTCGTATCGGGTCTTCATCTTCTCCGCCGCGATAGTGATTCGCTCTCGTGCGAAGTTATGAACGTCTTCCAACCGGGCCTGGAGATCCTGGATGTACTCCTCAGGCGATGAAGGCGCATCCGGAGGACGACCGAAGACGAGATCACAAGGTAGCCGAAGCTCTCGTCCGAAGAGCATCTGAGATGGGGCAAATCCGGTAGTCTCGTGGACAGCACTGCGGTAGGCCAGCAGGAACAAAGGTAGCTTCTTCTCCCAATCCTGTTGATTTCTGGATACCATAAGCGAGAGATTGTTCAGGATTGTGCGGTTAAATCTCTCCACCATGCCGTCCGATTGTGGGTGTAGTGGTGTTGTCCTAGTTTTCTCAATTCCGAAAATTTGACATAGGCCCTTAAACACAGCAGAGATGAAATTCCTCCCTTGATCGGAATGAATCTGCAAAGGTGTTCCATATCTCGAGATCCAATAATGGACTAGAGTCTCTGCTACGGTGGTAGCTTCTTGATCTGGAATGGGATACGCTTCGGGCCATTTGGTGAAATAGTCGATGGAAACAAGAATGTATTTGTTCCCATCAGCAGTTCTTGGTAGAGGACCCAGGATGTCGATCCCAATTCGTTCGAAAGGAGCTCCAACGTTGTACAGATGTAGCTTCCCTCTGCTTCTCTTCTTCGGTCCTTTACGAGTAGCACAGGCGTCACAAGAATGGCACCACTTCTCTACGTCATCCTTCGCCTTGCTCCAGAAGAAGCGCTCCCGAACTTTATTGAGGGTTTTCAAGACACCAAAATGTCCTCCAGTCGCACTACTATGTATTTCTTTCAGAACATCTGAAATCCTTGATCGGGGAAGTAGTAACTGCCACCTTCATGTTTTGCCGTCGTCAGATTCCCATTTTCGGTGTAGCACGCCGTTCCGTAAATGGAGCGAGTTCCATAAAGCCCAGTATCTTTTTGTTGCAGGACTGAAGATGGAAACGTCCTGCCAGCTAGGTCGCCGACTGTCACTTTCCATAAACTCCAAAATTGGTTTTATGTCGGGGTCTTCAAGTTGATCTTTTCGAACTTGGTCGTCACTCCATGGATCAGGTTCTGATGATGTTGAAGTCACTGTCACCTGATAGGCAGTAGGGCTAGTCGTCCCATACTGTTTCTCGATTCGGGAACAATAGTGGCAGTTCTCAGGACAGGGTCTCCTTGATAAAGCGTCAGCATTACCGTGAGATAACCCTTTTCGATGCTTGATCTCCATGTCATATTCCTGGAGCCGCTGTATCCATCTGGCTATCTGGCCTTCCGGATTTTTGAAGTTCAAAAGCCAAGTTAATGAGGCATGATCTGTCCAAAGCAGAAATTTTCGGCCGTAGAGGTAATGATGGAAGTGTTCTACAGCTTTCACTATGGCCAGTAACTCCTTTCTGGTGACGCAGTAATTTCGCTCCGACTTTGATAAGCATTTGCTCCAGTAAGCGATGACATGTTCATTTCCGTCAATTTCTTGGGATAAAACAGCTCCGATGCCCTCGTTGCTCGCATCAGTGTCCAGGATGAAGGATTTTTCAGGCTGAGGATAGGCGAGGATAGGCGTTGATGTTAAAGCCTCCTTCAGTCGTAGAAATGCATCTTCGCATTCTTTGGACCATTCAAACTTTTGCTTGCTCTCCGTCAGCTTATGCAAAGGTCGTGCAATGTTGGAAAAACCCTTTACAAACTTCCTGTAGTACGTGCAGAGCCCCAGGAAACTTCGCAGCTGATGGATGTTTTCGGGACGACTCCAACTCTTGACCGCAGATACCTTTTCTGGATCGGTTTGTACACCTTCAGAAGAGATGATGTGACCAAGGTAGTTCACTTCCCGGCGGAACAAATTACATTTGGACGGGCTTAACTTCAGATTAGCTTCCTTAAGTTTCTGCAGCACCTTCCTAAGATTTGCCAGATGTTCTTCGAAACTGCGTCCCACAATGATGATATCGTCTAAGTAGAAAAGACAGGATTCGTAGGAAAGTCCTCTTAACACTGTCTCCATAAGACGCTCGAACGTAGCTGGTGCATTGCAGAGGCCGAAGGGCATCACTTTAAACTGCCATAAGCCTTGTCCAGTTGTACGCTGTCTTCTCTCGGTCATCAGGGTGTATCTCAACCTGCCAGTAGCCGCTCTTCAAGTCCAGGGTCGAAAACCACTTGTGTCCGGAAAGAGTGTCCAAGGTGTCGTCTATCCGTGGAAGAGGGTAACTGTCTTTCTTGGTGATTTCATTCAGCCGCCGGTAATCGACACAAAATCTGGTGGAGCCATCTTTCTTTCGAACCAAGACGATGGGAGAGGCCCAAGGACTGGACGAGGGTTTGATGACATCATTCTCCTGCATCTCTTTCAGGAGGGTCTCAACCTCTTCCTTCTTGGCGAACGGTAGTCGTCTTGGATGCTGTTTAATAGGGGGTTGTTCTCCAGTGTAGATCCTATGCTGCGTTAAATCGCTTTTTAACTGGTCTTGATTTGCCACCATATCATTTTTTAATTGTTCTTGATTAGCCGCCAAACTTTCGGTCAAGTCACTTTTCACAGCATTAATTGCTGCCAGAAGTTGTTTTAATTGGTCATCCATTGCGGGAGTAATCACCATAAAAACAAAGTCTATAAATTCAAACAGTCTTTATGAAAAAAATGTCCAAAGTCACACTTACTCCAAGAAAGTCCAGAAGAGGCCCCACGTTGGGAGCCAATTGTAACGGATTCGGTGAGACTTCCAACTTTCTTGAAAGGATGACACAGTTCTTGATAAAAACACAGGAATTTACACTATGTACAGGAAATATCGTCAACAACTGCTAAATTATTCATCAGCAATTAAGCAATTATCACACAACACCATAAACTCAACGTTTACACACGTATTTACTTCCAAATACGAAAACAACACAGCGAAATGCCTCGCAATAAACAGAGCTAATCCACTCACAGCACAAATTCTCAATCGAAACTAAACTTTTTACCCATCGCTAACGGCTTATATATACACACCGAAAAGAAATCTCAAAGATTCCAGAAAATGCTACAACGTTCTACAACTACACTTTCATTGATAAAATCAGTGAATGAAATAAGAAAAAAAAAAGAATAGGGGGGTTGTATACTTCGGCCGAATGTTAAGGGGTTGTATATTCATTACGGGAAACTATTTACAGGTTACGTTACTACAATAATTACTATTTACAGGATTTGTAACAATATATTACTTTGTTACATTAATGATGTATTAATACATCATAAAGATACAGTGCATAACTTTTAGGGTATTTTAATAATAAATTAACAATATTACTATATTCAGTAAATTACCGCCCATTAGCCAGGGCTAAAGCAGAAATACGTGAAATACACCGCCAGCTCAGTCATTTCCAGCCGAGGACTGCAGTTTCGTGCTTATTAGCACTCATCAGCCCGGCATAGGAAAGTGACTGAGCTGGAGATAGAAAACCTCTTAAGGAAGCCAAGAGTGCGAAACAAACTGGTAGCTAATATAGAAATAAGCACGAAACTGCAGTCCTCGGCTGGAAATGACTGAGCTGGCGGTGTATTTCACAAATATTACTATGATTAATATTTTTTTAATTAAAAATACCGTAGTTGAAAAAATAAATATCGAAAATATCAAAATATCATGATATTTTCAAAATAAATATCTGATATATATCGGCAAAACCTGCAAATCCTATAACAAAATCACATGGTACGGTACAATTATATTGAACAAATTTTATTTTAGAAACAAATTTTATTGTTAATCAATGCTGAGTAATTTTTATGTATGAAATTTAATTTTTTAAAACAGTTTTAAGGAATAATGGAGTTATAAACTGAACTCCTCTCATATAGTAAATCATTTTAGCTCATAATTAGTATTTGTAGTTTTTTAATTTCTTGTCACAAAAAAAAAAAAAAAAAACATCCTTTCTCTAGACCCAGAACGCGGGGTACGTTGGTCCACTTTTAGAAAACACAAAACAGAAAAACAAAATTCTAGTATTAGGAGCTTTAAATTTTCTTTAAATTTTTTTTTTTCTCATACTTCCACAAAAGTACATAAATTCGTTGCCATATTGATAATATTTATTATTAAAATTGTTATAGAAGTTGTCTTCGTAATGTGGACACCATCGTACCCTGTGCTGTGTTCGGGGTACGCAGGTCCGTAATTCTGTTTAAAAAATAATATGGAAAAAAAAAAAAGAAGAAGAAGAAGAATGAATTGAACATTTTCAAAAAAAATCTGGGATGATAAGAAATGTTCAATGAAATTTATGATAGAAAATCAAACTGCTGATTAAATTTTTTGATGAGATAAAAAATGAAAAGTAGCTAAGCAAACCAACGTGCCACATCTCCCCTATACATAAGTCAAATCGATATATTTGATGGTTTTAAACGAAAATAGTGGATGCAATACACCAATAGCCCGATTATGACATTCAGAGACAGCAGTTTCGTCCTCCTTATGGACTCAAGTCTGGAATAGTCAATAACCGAGTTGGAGGCAGATTTTCTTTCATTAAAACTGAGATTACCATTCTCGGGATGTCATAATCGGGCTGTCGGTATATTGCGTGTAGTCTTGCCTTAGCCCTGGCTTAAGAGCGGTAATTTACTGCATAAAAAAAGTGGAATTCAACTCATATAATGGTGTAATAAAAAATATTTATAAATAATTTGCAAACAATAGAAGTAAAACTAAGATTCTGATCTTTGATTAAAACCCCCAGAAATTCGATTTATTTGATCGGAAATCGATGAATTAACAATACTTAATAGCTGGTTGAACTACGGAAACGTAGTAGTCATGGAGAGTTTTCAAAAATCTTAATGCTTGATCCATTCCAAAATTTTCATTAAAATATGAAAATTCCGCCAGAAAAATAAATTGGACTACAAAAAAAAAAAAAAAAACGTTTAAATGCATTTGAAGACAAACCGCCGAATAACTGAATTAAAAGATCATTAAATTACATTAAAACTTCTGTTAACATGTAAACTAATCAGTCAACTTCAATATTTATCCCTATAATCACATGATCTGTTTTACAGTAACCCAGGTTTTTTCAAAATTATCGTATCAGAGATACTTTATTAAAGAAAAAAGTGCACTTTTGAAAAATCCGAACTCTAAATTATTGGAGAAGAAATTGAGATATTTTCTAAACTTATAGGCGTGTTGATAGACCGAAATCTCTTAAGTATTTTGAGTTATTAATACAGTGGACGCCTGTTAAATGAATCAGTGGTTAATTGAATCAACCGCTTTAATGAATTAAATTGTCTAAAACTGATAAAAATCTATATTGAATTAGCCGCTTTATTGAATCATCTCCGCTTTATGGAATCAAAACTGTTTAGAACAAGCGTGATTCAAATAAGCGGCGACCACTGTATAGTCTTGGAAGGGAACACAGTGGACGCCGGTCAATTGAATCAACGGTTAATTGAATCAGCCACTTTAATGAATCAAACCGTCAAAAACAGAACACAATCCAACTTTTTTAAATACTAGTGGTACCCGCACGGCTTTGCCCGTAATAGAAAAATTAAAAGATCTTTTGGTTCGCCTGTATATTTACAAATGTATGGTGAATTTTCGCGCCAATTGGCTTGTGCCCATGTTACGGTTCTACGTTATGATAATTTCGTATCTTGCCAATTGGCTTGTGCCCATGTTACGGGTTCCAAGTTATGATGATTTCGTAAATTACTCGTCCATCTTATAATATTTTTATTCTTAAAATTGTAATAGAAAAAGAACTACATCGAATTTTCGAAAAATCGCTTCGAGGTGCACACCCCCATGCTACAAACTAACTTTGCCAAATTTCATGAAAATCGGCCGAACGGTCTAGACGCTATGCGCGTCACAGATATCCAGACATTCAGACATCCTACAGACATCCTCCGGACACCGACTTTCAGCTTTACTATTAGTAAAGAAGTCGTTTTATTGAATCATCCGCTTTATGGAATCAAAACTGTTTAGAACAAACGTGATTCATATAAGCGGGGGCCACTGCATACGGTTAAAAGATATAAAAGGCGAACGTTTAACTTTTTGTTTCAATAGAGCTGTAGATAACAGCGCATTTTCTTGGTCAAAGTTAATTGGTTATTTTATAAAAAATACTGAAGTTTGGTAACAAAAAAATCGGGATGAATTTTGACATATCGAGATGTCGTGGAGTAAAAGCGTTCGGCTGTGTGGGGGGGGGGGGGGTCGAGGAACAAATAAGCAATCATTGATTGCTCAAAAAAAAGCAAAATTAGTTATGAGGAAAGAAAATAAGAATATGCAAAATTAGTTATGAAGGAACGAAAATAAGAATATGCAAAATTAGTTATGAAGGAACGAAAATAAATAAATAAATAAATAAATAAAAATTGAGTATTGGAAAAAAAGAGGCAACTTTTAGTGTTTCAAATTTTAACCGAAAACTCAAGGAGAATTCTTTTAAGGGAGACCTTCAAAAGAAACCAGTTCTCCTGAATACATTCTTTATTACTGTAAAGATGAAACTATGGGTATTAATATCTCCTTGCATAATTAAATAACGGGGTTGTTTTCTTCAGTCAAAAGCACTACTTTTATCACTGAAATTGAGAGTAAGCAAAAAATAAATAAATAAATAAATAAAATAAAATAAATAAAAAAATAAATAAATAACATGGACCCAGAAAATACTTTCACTTTCCCAACAGTTATGTTTTAATTAATTTATTTTAAAACGTCCGATTTTTCAAACAAGGCGTGGTCTTTATGACGTCACAAATGATGCACTTTGGCGCATTTGTCTAACGCGTTTCCTCGTTATGATAATCAAGAAGCGAATTAGATATTGCGCTCTACGCTTACCATCAGCCATATCGTTGCCATTACACGGGAGTAAAGATGCGATTTAAATATTGTGGCCTGTGAATGGCAACACTGAATGGCATTTCATTATTTGTGATGTCGTCATCGGCAAAAGCAAAAACAATGAAAGCGCACCGATTATTATTATTTTTTTTAATACTAAACTTAGTCAAATTATTTAAAAAAAATGGTCAGATCCTATGTTTTTGAGTATGCTCTTTCAGAAAAAAATCCTTTTAAAATTTTGGAAACGACCCCATTGAGAAAATTAAGAGCTGAATTGGGGAAGACGGTAGACTACGCTCGTGCTTAATATAGTATTATATGTAAGTCTTATATCTCAAAAAGGGGGAGAAGAGGGGAGAGAAAACAGGTGCAAAGAGAAAATTTTGAGGTTTTCGGTGTCTATGAGCTGATGATGTTCAAATCGTTGATATTTGCCAAGTAACTATAGCTTAGAAATAACGAATTTTATTAAGTAAAGAAAAGAAGCAAATACAAGTTCAAAATTTGAAGTGGCTATGTTTCGGCGGCTGTGAGTCATTATGATTAGAGACGTACCGAGTAGCACTTTCGCCGAGTAGCCGAGTACCGAGTACTCGGCCTTTTACTACTCGGCCGAGTACCGAGTTACCGAGTACTCGGCCTTTCACTACTCGGCAGAGTTAACAAGTACCAATTATGTTTTATGAAGAACCACTGACACACATGTGATGAATTTTGAACTTATTGGAATAGTAGTATAGAACTCCTTGTCCATATAATAATTTTTAAAACTAAATTCCTGCTAAAATTCAACTTACGCATTATATAAACAATTTTGTTTGTGTCAAAAATTTTACAAAAAAATTATTTTTAAAATTAAAAATAAATAAATAAAAGGTATCATTAATCAAGTTAGAATTAAAAGAAATTTATACCAATCAATTATAATTTTAGTCCGCAAAACATAAATAATTTTAATACAACAAATGTGCAGGAACACTGCAGACATGTGTTTCTGCCCCCCCCCCCCCCCGTTACAAGGAACGTCTTTTTCAGTGCATAACATGTGAGCTAAAGAATGTTAAGACATTCGACAAAAAAATTTGACTTTTGTCGGATGCCTTTAAATCCACGAGCTCCCATGTTGTGCATTGAAAAAGGAATTCCTTGCAATGCCAAAACACATGTCTGCAGTGTTCCTGCACTGTGCTTTTAACGTTGTTTTATTTCCTTTTATTTTTTAAGCAAAGGTATTTTCATAATTTTTTATAATTAATTTTTGTTTGTAACAAAAATCCATTTTAACATAAAAATTCCATATTTTTTATACTTTTTTTTGCATAATTTTACATAAATAATTTTTATCAACTTTGGGGACATTAAAATAAAGATTTATTCCATTGAAGCATTACAAACTTCATTATTCTCAAAATATAAAATTTGACTTATAAATTTTAATTGTAAATGTTTGCAGAATATAATGTTTGCTCTTTTTTCTATAAATTTTAGTATCTGCCTTGGACAATATTCAATTTTTTGCAACTACTCGGTATTGGCCGAGTATCTGATCAGAATTTGGCCGAGTACCGAGTACTCGGCAAATTGGCCGAGCAGGCCGAGTACCGAGTAGTTACCGAGTACTCGGTACGTCTCTAATTATGATGACTTTTATTTTCGTCTAGTGAACTTGAAAGCGTAGGAAGCTCATCAACACCACAACATATCCCTGAACTTGAACAAGAGACAAACAATTTGATTAAAAAAATGACCACTTTAAGTACTTATCACATCTATGATCTTTTCGCATCAAGATTAAAGAAAGACGAATAAGAACCTTTCCTTTAATTAGATGAGTGAAAGTTTAATTAACAAAAAGGCTTACTATATATATATATATATATCTTTGTAAATATCTTATTTATATTGCTGTATTTACATTTTAAGATAAAATTATTTATTTTTCTATTCTAATATCTTACGTTTGCCCAATATTTTTTCATACAATGCTTGCATTGAAGCATATCTATCTATCTTACTTATGAAATTCTATTGCTATTTTATCTCAAAGACTAATTTTACAATGTCAGATTCATTCAGCACCTCAAATTATCGCAAACTCATTAAATGATCAGTAGCACTGATTTCTGTGAGGAAATCTGATATCACATTCACTCGAGATTGCAGTACCAGATTTGCAATTTTTCCGAATCGGGGCTAAAACCTGAAACTGCCGTCCTTACCCATGTTCTCTTGAAGTTTTATATCGAGTTTCAACGAAAAAAGCCCAGGAAGGGGTGGGAGGATTTTCCGCCTCCTAAAGTTGCCATCAGGGCTAGGGTCCCGGCCCCGGCTTGCTCCCCCCCCCCCCCCCCAAATCTAGCGCTGCGAGATTGTGATGCCCAGTCTCATCGAGAAGGTCCAAAAATGTCTAAAGTAACGAAATTTTTAATTAATTTTTCTACATATTTCTTTAATACAGAGACTTAGCACGAGAAATAAATTGTATTCACAATTCAAATAAAGTATAGGAGGCGCTGTAGCCTCTGGTCAGTACAGGAGTGTGAACAGGTGGGGGGGGGGGGGGTGTGGAAGCAGAAGGAACACTTGTTGGCCCGCTTTCGAACTTGAAGGGAGCATGACATTTGCATCCGTCTTTATAAAATCCGGTAAGAGAAATTGATTCACCTGATAGTACCAAATAACTGGTCTGGGGGCAATTGTCCCTCTTAGGCGCCTGGCCCATCTACCTACTTGACCGGCTTTCTTTAAATAAAAAGACAGGGGTGACCACCTAGGGGGGATCATGGCTCCAACTTTTTTTTTTGGGGGGGTCTTTGCGATTTTTGGGGGGTGTGCCCTCGCTCTTAGGGGGGTGGGCACCCCTGTAAAAAGAAAGTTCATTTTTGAAAAAGATTTCTTTCAAAAGTAAAAGATTCTTCAAACAAGGTCTTATTCAACTTGTTCCTTGCAAAGTTGTGAAAAATAATCGGAAATTGGAAAAAAAAATTGATGCTGAAAATGATTTTAACACCAACAAAGAGAATTCGGAAGTTTCGTCAATTTTAGCGCCAAACATGGTAACTGAAAACTTTGCTTAGAGCGCCAAATATAATTCAACCGCGCCTGAGTTTGGCGCGGTTGTCTCGGTTGCCATTGCAACCATAGAGCTTCATTCTGATTTGCCGGAAAGTTAAGCATTTCAGTGGGTTGAGCTTTTTTGCTCCATGTCGGCGTGCGGCGGCGTGTGGTGCTGTTTACACGAGGATTTTAATATACTAACCCGTTTAGCTAACTATTCATAATTTCCAAGTGTTTGTGCGAATATTCGTGGAAGTTATGCCTCATGTTAGCGGCGGTAGTGGAGTTGATCTATCGCCGAGTGATGAAATTAAAGTGTTTCGAGTTGAAGGGGAGGGGGAGGATGAGGAGAGATCGTCTGCCGAAAATTTGAAGGAGGTCAAAACCAGCCTCGTTACCGAAGTTACAGAAGAAGAGGTAGGGGTGTGTGTGTGCTGTGTTTTGTTATTTGTTAATTTTCTTGGTGTGGTTTTTTCCAATGTCAACGCCTTCGATGAACACCGAGGAGTGAAAACGATGTTGTGATTGAAAGCAAGGTTTATTTTTATTTTTAGGAGAATCGAGTTCAATTATCCAGTCAGAGTTTTCATCCTTCCAAAAATCCTCTTATACCCAGATCCGATTATAGCGCTTTCGGTAAGTGTCAACTGTTGTTTTGTTATTGTATTTTTCGTGACCTTGAACTTTTTATTTAAATCTGCTTGAAAATTGTCATCAGCATTCGTGAAAAATGCACCACGTGCAATCCAGATGCAAACACATGATAGTAATTAAATGTAAAACGTGACCAGTTGTTTTCAAATCTTATTTTTCACCCCTTGCATTCTGTACTCTTCGTTTGAACCAAATTAATTTAACTAAGCATAATGTTAAAGAACCTCATTTGTTAATGAGATACCTAACAATAACATGAGTATTAAAAATTGCTGATCATTGATCTAGTTTCCTGATATACTATGTAATTTTCAGTTAACTTGAAAAATTCAATTTAAAATGACTCTGTTAAATAATTAAAATAATCAAAGGATTCATTCACGTTCAGCATCAGTGCTTTAATTTTATTTCTACAGCAATTGCAGAAAAAATGAGCAATTTTTAATGTTTAAAGGTATTGTATTTGTATTCATACAAATACACGCCGAAATATTTTTCCAGCATTCCGTCACTTTTTTTCTTTGTCACCAAGAATGCCGTCCCATCAAATTAAAAATATATGGACGGACGTAACAAATCTGATTCTGCTAGCATTGGATTATGCAGAGCGTAGAATTAATTTATTGCTCCATTCTTCTTTGAAACCCGTTAAAAAAATTAGGTTGTAGGCTTATAAAAATTAATCAGTACTGAAAAATAGCAATAAAATATAATTCTGGTATGAAATTTGTTCAAGATAAATGTACTATGTGATTTTGTTATAGAATTTGTAGGGCTGGCAATGCTGGCTGTTTGTTGATAATAAATTAAAATAAAATATATTGAAAGACCAGTCCAAGTGCCCTGCAGTCCCAGCTCCCCCCTCTGTGGCACTATCATTTTGTATTGATCTGTTAATAATAAAGCATTTTCATGCCTGTGCTTCATTCAAACTCCAATCATGTTTGAAACAATACAGTGAACCAATGCTTTGCTAAGAAATGATGTGGAAAATTGCTTACATATTTTTTAATGTCTTTGCAAACAATTAAATAATTTTGTTACCCGATAAGTTTTTTTCTTTCTCCTAATAAGTTGTAAATGTGCCTATTTATAGATTCGATTTGTTTATCATCCATGTTATCTAGATTTTTGATTCCTCACCTTGCATTTGGTCTCAGTTTATCCATTAAAACAAAGTTGTATTTTATTTTAAATATTTCAACTGCGCCTTTTCTCCCGTGTTTTGTGAAAAAAATTACGCAGCGTGAAATTTTTTAATGTAGGAAACAGGGTTCGCCGATATATATCACGGTATGTATCCAATATTTATTTTGAAAATACCACGATATTTTTTTCAAGTACAATATAAAAATTGTTAATCATAGGAATATTGTTTAATATTAAAAACAACCCAAGAGTACTATGTACTATTTTTATGATGTACATCATTAATATAACAAAGTAATATAATATTCCTTTTTATTTTATCTATTCATAAACATATTAGTAATGTAATAATTGTAATTTATAATAAAAGTGCCTAGTTAAATATTAAACGTTAGTCAGAAAGAAAAAGTCTTATGACTGCACCAACTAATGCCTGTTTTTTATTTCTGAATCGTACAACTGTGTAAAAGTAGTTAACAGGAGAAATATGAGTAAAACAGCTAATGCTAAGTTCACCATTGAAATTGATAAAAATGTAAAATGAAACAGATATAAGTGATGAAAGAAACCTTAATTTTAAGTCTAAATGTTATAAATATAATAAAAGAAAATAAAGGGTGTTTCCGAGATGCATTTACTATTTTGAAGATTTTAGTTTGTGCTGATTGAAAATATCCGATACATATCAAAATGTCGATATTTTGGAAAATATATAATGATATTTTTGAACCCTGGTAGGAAATGAGCTAATACAGACCCTAAAAAATGATATAATGGAAGGGGGGGGGGATAGTTTAAGGTGATTATCCAACAATTTGTTACACTGATTTTTCGGCACTTTTGTGTATCTTGCGCTATTGGGCTTTTTTTAAAACATATTTTTCCATTTGTTTGATTTTGTTACATATTCCTGTAATATTATATTTCTTTTATCCCAGAAGAATTTGTGTTTCTATAATGGAGTGTACGACATGATTGAAACCTAAAATGATTTTTTATGTGATAGTTGTTGATTTTGATCAGCCTGATGGTTAATGGAGATTTAATGGAGGGATTTTTCCTAAAATCTTTGCACATTGTATGGTTTTTTGAAAATAAAATCTAGAAGGAAGAAGAATGAAGTAAGGGGTTGCATGCAAATTCAGGGCCCGATCAAGCCAAACTGGTGCCCAGGTCCTGAGTAGAAGTTGGTGCCCCCCCCCCATGAGAAAATCCGCACAATTTTAAAGTCAATTTTTCATACTAGAAACCTAATGTACTAAAAACTACATTTTAAAATAACATTGTTACATTTAAAAGGAAACCTGGGATTTGAATACTAAATACTTGATAGTCACCAAACTAATTACCGTTAAAATTGCCTCTTAAGGCGAAAAAAAGTTAGAAAACAATTTAAAACTGCAAAAAAAAAAAAAAAAAAAAAAAACTTACTAATTCTGACATCAAGCTTTAAAAAGGATTCTTTCCGGCTTTTAACAGAGGCAAATGTGTGGATCAAATAATTGAAATCTATGTTTGATGCCACAGAATTTTCAATGGTCAATTAGGAAAACGCCTGTAAATTATCCTGAGAAATGCAGCTTATCAAATGATTTTTTATTTCTTTCAAAAATGAAAAGGAACGTTCACTGGAACAGCTGATGATAGGCAAGGTAAGAAGAAGCTGCAGGGGTGAATCCACATTCGGAAATGTATGTGTAATGTTTAGTGATCTTATCCTTTTAAAACATTCTCCAGGAGAAGGGTTACCTTTTGCAAAAAATTGCAAGTGTGTTAATTCTTCTGGAAAATGTTCATCTATGTCATCCGAGTAATTATTTTGAAATTCCAGAGCTAAGGGACAACGACTTCTTTATGCGAAATGTTTTTAACTTTATGAAGTTTTGAGCTGATTTTTAAAAAAAATTCAGCCTTCTCTCCGTTACATTTGAGAAAAAGTAAAATGAGCTTTTTTTTTAGAAAAAAAAGGAAGTAAGTGAATTTAGGCTAGGCTATTTTGGTGCCCCTAAATTTGTGGTGCCCAGGTCCGCGGACCCGCCGGACCGTGCGTTAATCAGGCCCTGTGCAAATTTAGACTAGCCCTTTATCATAAGCGGCTGTGCTTGACAAAGTTTTCCCCAGTATGGCGTAACTCTGAAGCATAGCTTCCATATCAAGAGTGACTGATAAAAATGTAAAAAAAATTTCACTGACCGTTCGAAAAAAAAAACGATTGTTTTTTCATGTAATTTACTAACAATGACATTTAACATAAAAATAATCATTGTATATTATTCTTATACTTTTAAGAAGAATCACCGAAAAATTTAAAAAGTAAGCACAATATTAAGATAAACTGCCTTAAAATTTATTATTCCTATTTGAAATGTATTTATTTGTTTTTAAAATTAACAAGAAATGTTTTTTAATAAGGTAAAATATGAGTTTAAAATCCAGGAGAAGCAAGTGTTCCCTCTTAAATAAGCTCTGGTTCGACATTGTAAAGATGTAAATTTATTAAGTAAATGTTTCCTTTTTAATTGGATTCAAATTTTAAATGAAATAATTTATTTATTTTCAAAATAATATCAAACTTAGCTTTGTGCTAACTATAATTTTCACTGTCAATTTATGTCTCATTGCAAAATTTCACTTCATCTGGAAATTTGTTTGAAATGAGTTATTATTGAATACAATATAAACATAATATAAAAGCATTATAAGTTTATACTACATTGAGAAGGGAAAAAAAACTTGGTATTAGTTAAATGTATTGTTTACATCCGAAAAGATTTATAAACATACTTAGTCCTTTAACTGACATTTTTCCTCAAAATTAAAAAGGATGCATTTAAATGTTATTTTTACTTTTGTTACAGGAAAACATTTTGAATATTATCCTCCTGCACCTTTTGGATACGTTGTACCTTATCATCGGAATGGAGCTTTGGGTGCTTTATCAATGGTAAGTTCAACATATATAGTCGAACCTCCATATATCGAAGTAGCAAATTGCCGGGGAAAAATTCGATATACAGAACTTTCGATATATAAAAAAAATCTTAGTTTATCGTAAAAAATCTCCTTAAACATTAAAATTAAAACTAATTTTCGCCAACTGTAATGCCGTTTCATATTTTTGAGTGCGTTTCTCTACTTTTATTGCGGCTTTCGTTTTCTCATAATAGCAGGGACTCTGCTTGCAAAAATACTAAATTTACCAGAAATGACATTTTTGCGCCTTCATACAGCTTCATTCTTTGACAATTCAACTTGATGTGCTCCTCAACATTAAGGGATTTTCGTTTTGCCATTGTAATCTAGAGACAAGTAAAAAATCGATCTAATTAACTTGAATAATTTTCATTGAAGCTAAAAAGCCTTGGAATTACAATCAACAGACGGTAAGGATAACTTGGAAACTAATTTTGCTGTATTACTGGTTGCATCTATGATTTAAAATAAATTTGAGGGAATTTAAGAACTCCAGAACGAAAGAACGACCTATCTACACACCCCTCAACCCCAAATTCCTTATGAGTTTTGTAACAAAACCTTTAGTGAGCGTATTTTTCTCCTTAACCTTCATTTTTCATGAGACAAAGTCTGAAGTGGAAAAAAATCTGAGAATGTCTCGAAAAAAATTTCAATGTATGGAGATTTTTTCGATATACAGCAACAATTTTTTATGTAATGGAATGGAATTTTTCTGGGACTTCGATATATAGAAATTTTCGATATATGGAGGTTCGACTGTATTTTACCTCCTCAATTATGTTATTAATCATTAGTTAGATTGTTTTTATGGATCTATGTTGCAAGACAATGAACTTGTCAAATGTTCTACTTCTATATGGCTGTTCAAACTAAAGACTACAAATAGTTTGTTTATATGAATTGGAAATCATTAAAAAGAATAATATGGGGTTGCTCTTTATTAACTTGCTGTAAGAAATGTTTGAGCTGTTCTTAATTCAGATTTTTTGCGGAACAAGCCTAAATAACTTAGATACCCACGAACACTGTTTGCAGAAAATGTTTAAATTTGCATACAATTTTGATATGTTTTAAAGAAATTTCTTCATTAAGTGATATCTGTTGCTTGGCAATTTTATGGTTCTAGTGATTTGTACTAAAAAGGAAGTGAGTGTAATTGAAAAAAAAAAAAGAAAAGAAACATATTGGAGTTGCATAGTGGTACTCCACTCTTATATAACTTTACATTTTTGCTGTTTTGCATAATATAAGACTTGCAAGGCTGGCCCACAGCATTTTTTGCGGAAAATGTTAAGGAATTACTTGAGTTTGCAGACAGTTTTACGTTTTATGTCGATCTGTTTGGTTCAGACTTCTCTTTATCATTATGGTTGCCTTAAAATTGAATTTTTCTGATGAACTTTACTGCAGTACAGCCTAAGAAAAAAAAATCAATTTCATGTGTTCTTAAATTCTTAAAATCTCAATAGATGTCCTGTACATGAAAAAAATTGCTCTTAAAATTTAATATCTGTCAAGAGAGTTCCTCCTAAAGTGCAAGATTCTAGGTGCCCAGGAACCTAGCTGGACATTGGATGTATTTATGAACTACATGTGTGGACTCATTCGGAATATAGTAACGACACAAAAGAAGATCTAAAACTAATTTTCTTTGCATTGTTGAAGCAATGATTAAAGTGACCAGAAATGTTTTTCCTCAAAACGGGACACTTTGAAATTTTGGGCAACAGTATGCATATTAGTTAAAAAAGCAATTTTTTAACGGTTTGTGCTTATTACAAAGAATAGAAATGAGCAGATTAGAAAGAAGAGTAGTGCTTCAAATTTCAAAAAATTCACATACACTTAAGTCTCTATCCATAATTAAAACTAATCTTGAAAACTTTGACACTTTGTTTTCTATTTCCATTGTCAAATTAAAAGCTTTGAAAATAGACAGAACACTATTTAAAATTAGCCAAAAATAGCGTACATGTGTGAGAACTGCATTAACTTTTGATAATTTTAAAAGCTTCAATTGTATAACCACACTTGAATATTTAAGACACATACCCCGTGTTTTTGAACGCAAAATTTTTTATATGACATAATCATTACCACTTTAATATTCTTTCAATTTTCCAAGTGTGATTTACAAAAAAAGGCAAATTGGTTAATATTTTCCAAAATGGTAATTATTTTCTACACTGTTCTCTATTAGTCATGTGGTTATGCTTGCTTTGCTTGATTGGTCACTGTTGTTTTTTCACTGTCACTGATGTTTTCCACGCTTAAATTTGCAAGAGCAGGTTGCTAACTTTAAAAAAACGGGACGTTTCTGCGTCCCAACACATTGTGCGGAGACAACGGGACGTGCTGCCTGAAAATGGGACGTGTTGTCACCTTTGCTATGATCAAAACTGCTTATTTGTTCTACTGTCTGACCATCGATTTCATGGAAAGGTTTATATCCAGTTTATAGGCGGAAATGGACGTATCAATTAGTTTAGAGGGATGTTGGTTTGTTTCAGATGTGCACTTTTGCCTCTCTATTATTTAGCCGTGGTTTTGTAAAAATGAAAATTTGCTCACAACAACATTTTTTAAATCTAAAGTATATTCGATCTATATTCTCACGTCAAAAATTAATTGATTTATTTATTCACAACACAGTTTTGAGCTTACCATTTTGCTTTTACAATTCTGAACGAAATGAAGACATTTTATTTTCTTTTTGTTGTTTCCATGGTAACTATTTTTGTTTCCCCTTATTTTATTTTTGAGAATGCAATAAATGAATAAGGCACTAGTGACATTATAAAACGCGAGCATCTTAATCACATCTTTATTTTCCCTTCTCCCCTGCTAGATTCATTCACATGGAATCGTCTTTACTTGGCAGATTGCCAAATTACATACATATTATGCTCAGGAGCACCCTAAGCTAAAATTTTTCAGAGGGGTAGTTCTCAATTAACTGAATAGCACCCAGAATTTTACAGAATGATTTAAAGAAGAACAGGCTCATATGTCTACCTAGTGAGAAGAAATATTAGTCATCTTTAAAAAAATATGTTGAGGCTGTCTCCAAATGTGCTGAGCCATTAGAAGTCACAGTGACCTCCTGTGACTTCTCATGAGGGTGTCTATGGCTGTACTATGGCTTTTGTTTCATACACTGCAATTTTTGCGTTAGAACATTCAAGCTAGATGAAAAATATTGAAATATATATTTAATAGTATTAGTTAAATATATTGATTGTTCAGTAGGCTTGTTTGTTCTTATAAGAAATATCAGTTTATTTTTGTAACTTTTTATCACTAGTGGATTTGTTGTTTTCCCAATTTTAAACATTATGATATATTTCTTTATTATTTTTTTCTCTCAACGGGTTTAAATCATTTATGTTCCAAGTGTTTTGTGATACACTGTTAAGGAACCAGTAGGAAAAATGGTTTATTTTTATTTATTTATATTTTTTTGTGCAGCAAATATGGATAAAGATAATTTACATGTAACGCATAAATTCAATATTCATTCTACTAAGCCTATTTACTTACTCATTTTGCGACAAGGGTTTGCCGTGGTTAATTCTGTTGGTTTCTTTTTAACATTGAAATTTTTATCCTCCTTAGCATAAAATTCAACTGCATTATGAAGTACTTAAAAAAAAGTAAAAATAGTAAATTAGTGCCATTAAAACTGCATGCAACTATTTTCAGTAGAAATAAGTCTAATTGATTATTTTTTATAGTTATGGTGAAAAATATTTTTTGCTGTAGGTAATGCAGCTGTATGATTACAGCAAACTTATTAGGATACTTTTTTATGTGCTATTGCATTTAAAGGATGTAATAGAGGAACGTGAAATGTGTTGTAAACAACACATAAATTTAGCACAGTACCACTTAAAAATATTTTAACTAATTTTTTATAAACAAGAATAATATTGCGCTATTTTGTTACTAACATTGTTTTTCTTATTTCTTCATTTTTGAAGAAAGCCTATTTTATTAAGCTAAGAATATTTCAAAAGTAGGGCTTCAATCGCCTAACTGAAACAGGAGGCGAATAGGACATTTTTCACACATTCAGCACTTACATTGATATAATCAGTATTAAAAAATCCTCAGGTGTAACTCAAGTATGAATAACAATGAATACAAGGCAGGAGAAATTGTGTGCCTTCTACAACAGCAATAAAAATTTCCTTTGTGTGAAGATGGCGATAATTCAGATTCCCTTTTTATTCTTTTTTTCATTTTCACGACCAAAGCGTGCGCGCTATGCGGGGCCCACACTTTTTCTCGCCTCATACTGGTCCTGGTTCTTTTTTTTTCTTCTATTTTTTGCTATTTAATCATTCCTTCCCTCTGGGCTGGTACCGATGGTCCCCCTATTCCCATTGTTCGATTTGAAGGAGCGTGTCGAACTACTCGCCACCTTGAAGCCCATTGAAGAAGGCAAGGGCATAATTCTTGTTCGTTTCTTCCATGTGCGGAACAGAACACGGCGTAGAGTAGAGAGGGTGGGTGGAGAACCTAAGCGGTGGGGGTTGGGGAATGCGAGGGGGCATGTTTGTATTGCTCTTTTAATTGAGTATGCCCTTCCCTGGTTCCAGGTATTTATGCCTTGTTAAAACTCCATTTGAAAATTTTTCCGCGTTGCTCTGGGCGTCGTTATTTTTTTTTTTTTCACTTTTTTATTCTTTTTAATGTGCTTGATATAAGCTGCTTTGATACTTATTCATTGTTTCGTTGCTGTGTTTTTGCTGACAAGTTTTGAAACGAGAAGTATTTCCCGGTGTTAAACGTTGCTATTCGTTGCATTTTATGTTACGTCACTACTGGCTAGATTATACCATTAAAGAATTAAAAAAAAAAAAAAAAGAAAGCGTTGATTAAAAATTCTTAGTTTTTCTCGTAAATTTTTGAGACGAAGTTAAAAAACAGTAAGATAGGGTCAATAGTGATCTCAAAAGTTCTTTTTTTTTCTGAATGTTTATTGTTGTAGATTATTTGCATCAAAAAATAGGAGATATGTGTATTTTTATATCATTTGTTTATTATTATTATTATTGCATTCTTTTAAGAAGGATGCAACTTTGATCCTTATTCCTTTATTTCTGTAAATTAACCAGATGGTAGATCGCGGAACGATTTCTTGTTTACCTTACTGTATAGCGGCTTCTTTGCACAACTAATCAAACTTTTCGCTCTTGTTGGGCAATTTGTGTGTTTTTAAGTGGGATCACTGATGGTCAGGTTTCGAAAATATAATGACATTTTCCAAAATGTCCGATATTTTGATATATATCGGATATTTTGATATCTATCTGATGTTTTCAATCGGCACAAATTCAACAAGTTTTCAAAATAGTAAATGCATCCTCAAATCATCCTTTCTTTTCTTATATTGTTGTTACAATATTTAAACTTAAAATTAACTTTCCTTTCATTATTTATATCTAATATTTAATTTAACATTTTTTTCAATTTTAATGGAGTTAATTTAGTATTATCTGTTTTATTCATTTTTCTTCTGTTAGCTAGTTTTACACAGTTATATGATTCAAAAATATAAAATATGCATTAATCGGTGCACAGTCAAAAGACATTTTCTTTTTTCTGACCAATGTTCAATATTTAATTAAGCACTTTTAATATGAATTAAAATTGTTCCATCACTAATAATTTTATGAATATAAAATAAAAAAAAGGAATATTATATTAATTTGTTATATTAATGATGTATTATTGCATCATAAAAATATAGTACATTACTTTTTGGTTATTTTTAATAATAAAGGACAATAATTATGATTAATAAAATTTTTACATTTCAAATACCGTAGTTGAAAAAATAAATATCAAAATACCACAATATTTTCAAAATAAATATCGGATATATATCATGATATATATCAGCGAACCCTGCTGGTGGTAACTAAATTATTTTTTTAAGTTAAAAACACCAAAAAAAAAAAACAGCTTTTACATTTTTTGATCCTATACTTCGCCAACAAACAAAACCTGTTGTAATGTGAGGCAAACTGACCGCCACCTGTGACGGAATTTCACATGGTATGTGTTTGTATAAAATCTGTTTTAATTAATTTTATTTCACAACATACAGCACGGAATTTTGTTTGAATTACATACCTAAGAGAAAACAGAATTTTCCCCTTTAAGGGGGAGGAAGTCAGACATCGCTAAATTTCGAAGGGAACAAAACCGTACTAATTATTTATTTAAAATCTAGATGCAATGCCCTGTTTTGCCGCAAAACTCGCACTTAGTTACTTTGCTTAACTCGCGCGCTTGGTTGCTCATAAACGCTATAATTAATAGTGACACACGGTTTTAAAATTTCATGATTTAGAAGAAAAGTTTTCGAATTTTAGGTATGGCATTTTAAATTTAAACTACAAAAAGCTACCAGAAAATATAACATTATAAATGTTTTGCGCTTATTGTGGTATTTAGAATTAATCAGTTAAAAATAATATTGCTTTAAACCTCTTGTGCTATGTTTCTGAGTCGTCACTTCTGTTGCCAGGGTCCGATGGGATACCG
This sequence comes from Uloborus diversus, assembly GCF_026930045.1. Classification (NCBI taxonomy): domain Eukaryota; kingdom Metazoa; phylum Arthropoda; class Arachnida; order Araneae; family Uloboridae; genus Uloborus; species Uloborus diversus. The sequence continues at coordinate 38,034,307 of NC_072732.1, forward strand.
TTTTATCTCGACTTCTTCAGTTTGTGCACAGTCCCCGCAATTTCTTACTATGCACCATGGGGACTGAGATATCGCAGGAAGATGTTTGGGTGGGTGTGGGATTGCTGACTGATGGAGATTCGACTTCGTTTTGCCTTGCCCTCCCTTCACGTTGGAAATCTGTGATAGTTTAGCAGAGAACCCAGTTGCCCTTGGCGGGGGGCTATGACAACTACCATCTTGCGAGTCAGTAGTTTTAAATCAAGTAGTAGCATTGCTGCACGGTTTACTTTTACATCCGTTGTTGGTGGCACGATGAGTCATTCCAAATTCAGTTTTACACTCTCGCGTTGATTTAGGGAAATTTTCTCATGACGTCATTATTTTAAAGTTTCTTGACATTTTGCGTAGTTATGGCGTGGTGTGTGGTAGTTTGTGAGATAATATATGATCTTAATTATTGCTAAATGTGCATTTAAGATATGTTCGTTTTTAAAATTCAGGGAAAAAGCCATAATGATGTGCAACTCCCAAGCTCTTTATTACTCTCCCTCCATATTAGTTCAGAATTTTCAAACATGTATTTGCAGTATATTCCCCTCATATCGCGAAGTTGAAATATTCAAGTTAAAGTGTTAAAATTACCTTAAAATCATTTTTATAGCGGGCTTTTTTTTCTTTGCGTTAGAGGGTGAGGAGTGTCAGTACGTCGGTGCTATTTTTTTTCTTAAGGTTATATATATATATATATATTTAAAAATTTTGTAACTGGTTAGCACTTTTTTTTTCAAAGCAGCTTTTTTGTACCTTCTCTGAAATACAAATCTACTTTAAAATTCGCATTCATAATTAAATTTTTGCCGTGTGTTTAGGTTCAATCAAAAGCAATTAAAGTTACAGACTGTCTTTATGTCCCCATGATGTTGCCTTTTGCAAGCTCAAAATCGTTTCTGTTATTTGTACACGCGACTAATGAGGCCAGGCGGTCACCTGGAGTGGCAGATTTAAAGGGCGGCAAATTTCGAAACGGAATTTTTTTTTTTTTCAAAGTATGAATCATTTGTTTCATCGCCATAAATCTATTGCTTCAATGCTAAAAAGAATAATTTGGAATGTGTACCAGTGCTTGGATATGCAAAACATAGTTTGGAATTTAACTAGAAATTCAATTTAATTTTAGAGGTGGCAAATTGCGTGATTTGAAAGTCTTTTGCAAATATTAATATCTATTTCAGTGCCGTACGATGCACGTTTTTATGTTAAAAAAGATAATTTAAAAAGTGTACCAGTGCTTGGATATTTAAAACCCAGTTTGGAATTTAACTAGAAACTCATTTTCGTTTGAAGCACTTTACTATTATTTTTATTTTGTTAATGTATTTACTTTATATAATAATAATTATTATTCAATGGAGGTGGGGGGGGGGTGGCAATACCGCCTAGGGCGGCAGAACTACTAGAGCCGCCCCTGTGTCCGCGCATCATCTGGCACACACCACGCGATATTATGTCTTTCGTGCTCCGACCGAAGTGCTCTTCACGAAAAACCACCAAATGAAAAAGCGGATGCTTGTGCAATGTACATTTGGTTTAAAGAAACATTATCTCCCGTCGGTTATCGCCGTGGCGAGCAGACAATCTGTTGGCGAGAGAGACTCAAAAAATGACTCGGGGGGAAAAAGAATACAAAAATTAAAAATGGCCGATGGTCTCGCGAATAGGGCGAGGGTGATTTGTCAAACATCAGTTATGGCAGGCAGCTTGGAGAGGGGCTGAGTTAACATTGCAAAGCTCATATCCAATGGTCTGGATTCACTAGTTTGAGTATAATCTATTTTGATGAGAATACATCGATTTTATTCAAGGCGTGAAAATATTCCGAGGCATTTTTTACAGGAGTCAAATGTACGAAAACGCTGAAGACTATTAGGTAGAAACAATTCCTTAAAAAATTTCCATTTTCTAAGATTTATTGAAGATCGGAGGGAGAGAAGAAATGTGTACTATTTTGATTTTAACGACTAGAATTTGAGAGCCTTTTTTTTAGAAAAAACTTTCAAATGTAATATTTTAAAAATACCAATTATTTATTATTATTTTTTAATTTAATTTGCAAGATTTGCATTTTAATACAAAGCATGAAATTACGTTTGACTTAAGTTTTGAAGCACATTTCCGATTTTCAATACGTGAAGTACGTTTGCAGGCCCGTTAAAAATATGTCTGGACTGATCAGGCGTTGGTCCTAAGGATGTTCTTGACGCTCGCCCCCCCCCCCCCTTTAAGTGATTAAAGATGGTCAGCCTAATGCTGCGATTAAACGAAGTGTTTGAGAAATTTTGCCCCAAACCCTTACACATGCCCGAAAGACATATGTAAGGGTTTAGGGACATTTTTGACCCGATCCCCCATTTTGCAAATGAACCCCACCAAAAGCTAGTTCCTCCCTTGGGGCTAATTTAAAATAGCTATCTATTTATGAATGGTACACCGGAAAATATTTCACGTTCTTTAACATTATGCTGCTCAAATTCGGGATTTTTCTTTTGTGAGAAACTGGTCAAAAAATATTAAGATGAGGATGTGTGTTATATTTACCTCCTTTTCAACTGCTGTTTTGTTATTTTCAGTACACTATGTGGTGCTGTTTTCTTTTAACTCGCGCAGGTTTAGTCATTTTGGAATTATGGCAATGAGACCACTCCCTTGCCTACGCCCTTAAGTGGCTCTTGCGGGGGGGGGGGGGGGACTGCCCTTTCTTTTCCAACAGTAAAGGGACCTTCCCCCCTCACTTTTCAGAGTTAAAAATTTATGAATGATTGAAACATTTTTATCGGGTATTAAAAATTACTAATTCCCAAACAAATGAACTTTTTTCATCTTATTTCATAAGAATGAAACTATAAAATGGGAAAGGAAAATCTGGGTTGGCCATCCGTCTCAATTTTATGCCATATTCTACATTTTTAGAAGTTATTCAGTCATTCATTAGTAACATTAAAAGCCCAATCTAGCCCAATTTTACAAAAAAGAAAGGAAAAAAAAAACTTTCACGTCCCTACTCCCTACACTTCTTTTGACCCCCCCCCCCCCTCACTTTTTCGGTATACCAGCCGTCTATGCCTACGCCACTACCAACATGTAAGATGAAGGCTATGTAAGAGGGAGGGGGTAGCACCAGGTAGATCAGATCATATTTTTCTGGTAAAAATTCAAATTCAAGACTAAGAAGGTTCTTACAAGAGCGGTAATTAACGTTACCGACTTTCTCCTCAAAAGGCAATAAATAAAAAAATTCCAGCAATACGTACACCAGAAGATAATTGCGAATGTGGCGTGTCTCTGGGCGACAATTTATTTAAAAGATGAGATGTGAAAAGGAAATGTTTGATGGAGTTCTCTCGTTGCTGGTTTTGCCACCTGTACTGTTTAAATCAAAATGCTTGTCAGGAGATGGAAACGAACTTATGAAGCCCACACCATTTGTCTTTCAATGCTCCAGCTATGGCCCCCATGCAGCCCCGTGTTAGGAAGATCCCCCCTCCCTCCAACCATTTTTTTGGAGTGATAAGCGGTGAGGTGTAATTTCATAGATTTTCTTTTCGTGTGATCGGATCCTTATGAGTCCGGCGAGTGGTCTTTTCACTTTTTAAAGGCAGCGAATTATTATACAGATTGATCTCTGTTGAAACCAGTGTTGAGGCTGTATTTACATAACAAACCAACATTTCGAGGACGGAATTTTAGGATAGCTAAGTTTTCTTGGTCTGACAAGTCGTGTTTCTGTTTCGTTTGATGTTGGAAGTTTTACAGTGTGGTTCTGATAAGCTGAGCCATGACCTTGACTGGGTTTACCCTTTTTTGGAATAATTGGGAGGGGTAATTGGGCGAATAGTTGAGTTGGGTTATTTCGTGGTAGTTTTGGGGAAAAGTTTCGACATGTCACTACCCCCCCTCCTTTTTTTAATAGTGTGAAGTTAAATTCGCAACAAAGAAAAACGGGGGGGGGGGATATGATTATCTTTTGGGGGGTGGTTTGTTTAGTTTTGGTATTTTTCTATGACCCCTTCGGGATACGCCTTTTCCCAATCGGTTGTTTTTCTCATACGGCGTGACAAAACTTTTTTGGCTCCATCGCTTGAAGAGGGATGGTGTGTAAAAGGGGGATAGTGTGTAAGCAAATGTTTTTCTTTTTACGAATAAGTGCTGTACACACTTAATCGGAAGAGTCAATTTGCCACCATTAGTTATTCTAATAAGGGGGGTATTCCATTATTCGGGATCAAATTACAAAGGCTTGGTATCCTGAAAATTTATTACATTTAGCGGAATATTCCAAAAACCGGGCTTTAGTACATTTTTATTTGGAACCTCCTTTTCTTTTTTTTGGTCCGAAAGACAAAGCAAATATGGTGTTGATGTCGAGATCCAAGGACAGTGGATGGTACTTAATTACTATATTCACAGTGGCGGATTTATAGGTTTGGGGACCATCGCAATGCATTTTTTTTTCTTCAGCCTCTTATATATAAACAGAGCGACATAGATTATTTTACTTTTTGGATCTCCTTCTGGACCGTTCGCAATTGCGATAGTCTAAGTCCAACCTCTCTATTCGTCTGAAACAATTAAAGATTCTGTTTTTTGGGTGAGCTAATTTCGAAAGTATGTCTGGTGAATTTTAAAAATAATAAAATTAACTGATTATGACGAACAGTTAAAAAAATATACTGTCTTGGTTTTCAATTTTTGTAGTAAATATTTTCCCAAAAATTAATTGAAAAAGAAAAACTACTTAATTGAAGTATTTTAGTATCTTTCATTCCTTCATTCATCCCCAGGGAGCCAAATTGTCAGTTTAGTCAGGGGTGCCTACTTAGGTGGGTGGGAGGAGGGGGGGGGGCATAATGCAGATTGCGCCATTGAAATTTTTAGGTGGGTTTTGAGGGGTATTCCCCCCAGGGGTGGGCACCTCTGGTTTAGTCATCAAGCTCCCCTCCATCCATAAAACCGTTTCTGAGCCTGGACCCCGAGTTTCCAACTAGGCTAACATGGCCTCAAGTCGGCTCTGTTCATCCCCTGAAAAAGTTTTATTTATGCCGCTTCTGAATATATCGCCTCGATTTCAAAACAAATCACGAAGTGATATGAAATCGCCAAATTTCCTTATTTGGGGCGAATAATCCGCCAAAGAGGTCTCTAGTGCTTGCCACTTAGCTGACTGATGCTGTCATTGCTGATTTTTCTTCTCTCATTCTCCCTGAAAAGGGACGTTTCTCTCTCTTTTTTTCCCTCAGTGGCGCCGGAGTCTTGAAGGGAGGTCTTGACCCCTAGCCCCCCTTTTCGTCTGATTGCTTCACGCCCGGGTACGAAGAAAAACTACTCCCCCCGGAAAAGAGGAGGGGAGTTGTTGGTGGCCTTTCCCCTATTCTCTTTCTTTTTTTTTCTTCTTCTGTGGCTGGCCAGAGGGTGTGTGCTTTGTGCGATTAGGAGACGTAAGATTTGTATTGTGGCCTGTGTGAAGAAGCTGGAAGCTCTGGTTTTAGCATGCTCTTGATGGATGCATCGTTAATTGAAGTGCGAGTCCGAAATGAGTTTCTCAAAGCCGCGTCGGGAGTTTTTCTCGGAAATGTTAATGTTTCTTTTGTCAGTGATTTACAGTTGTAGCAGGTCGTGAATGTGCAAAGTGAAGAATGGGAGTATTCTGTATTCGAAACTCATAGCAGTGAAAGGGTTTCGATTTCCGGACACTTTCGTGTTTCGCGTTTTTTGACGAATTTATTGTCACGTAGATCTCTGTTTAGGAGTAGGCAGATTCCCACTACTCTTGTGAAGTGTTTTTTCTTCTATCTGCAACGAGCAGGGAAAATGTCGACTTTCTGAATTTCTGTTTGGCTTGATGCTTAAAATTTCCAAAAGGTCCGATTTTAGTAACATTTCTTCAAGATATGCGTCATTTTCAAAACGGGTAATTATTGCGCCATTTTTTCTGAATCTGTGAGATTAAGATTGATTGATTTCTGCTTGGTACATGTATTTTCTTGAGACTAGACGACTAGTCGAATGTCAATTCTCGACAGTTGATTTCTGCAGGTTGGGTAATTTTCAATACAGATAGTTGCTATCGTAATTTAGGATAAAAAAGCAAAATTTCTATTCGATTTGCTATTTTTACAATACAGTATAATTTCTCTGAAATAATGGTTCACCCGAACGGAATTTATTTTCGGAAAATATAGTTGTACAGATCCTGAAAAGTACTTTTTCATCAATTATAATTTTGTACATGTTGAAGAAACTAAAATGCAATAGTTCAAGAATCATTTACATTTAATTAAAACATATTAAACAAAATATATTTCATTAACGATCTTTTGGGCTGAAGGAGTTCATTTATCAGAGCGAAAACTACTCCTCATTCCCTAATGATGAAGAAGAAATTTATTACAATTTTAATTGCATTAAAACTGCATAGACTTTACAAAACATTTCAGAAATTATAGTTAATATTAAACATGAAAGATGTGAGATATATTAATGAACAGTATTACTGTATGAAAATAGTAAATGTAGAATATCATTAATTTAACAGGAAGTAAATAAAATAGTAAATTTGCAATGAGGTTATTATTGTTACTTAGAATTATTAATGATGATTTTTTTGTAAAATGAAAAATATTAGTACATTTTGAAGTTAATTTGAATCAGACTTTTTTATTTAAAAAAAAGCTGATTTGAATTTAAAAAATGTGATTATTATTTCCCATATTTTTTCCAGGAAAAAAAAAAAAGGCTCGCAATATTTTCGAACGAAAAAGTTATTTTTCTTTAGAATGCACGTCTCATCGGCGGATTCCTGTATATGATATGTAAAATTTATTTCATAAATACATTCCTTGAAAAACTTTAAAACTGGTTACCGGATATTGTAAATCAAAGTTTGTGTTTCAATTGCCACTGAAACATTTTTAACACACAAAATAAAATAACTGTTTTCAGATATTTCTCGCAGGTTAAATCCTGTGGGTGCATGACTTTTTTTCTTTTTCTTTTTCCATGCATTAAATATTGTATGAGAAGGGAAGGAATTTCAACAGGATATTATTCTATTTCTCAGCACTTTCCTTGATCGAAAATCTTTTGTCGCGGAATCATTTCTTGTTAACAACTGTACATTCTTGCTCCGTTTGAAAAGGCTGCACCCTACATTTGTTGTACCAAAGGGTGGGTAGTATTCTAGGAATGGCTATTGTTGTGTACATATGCGGGAATATCGGAAAACGGGATGTATAACTTGAATGGACAATTCGGTGGGTGACTTACTTTGCAACGGTCTCGATAAGTATACGATGCTTGCGTGAAGCGATCTTCTGAGTTGTTCATGTTCTTCGTTTTGCTATAGTTTTGCTGTAGTTTTTATGTGATGCAAGTGTGCTTGAATTTCAGTTTTCTTTGCTGAGATACGATCAGTTGCAAGAGGTTGTTGTGTCGTAAATCTCGTCCTTGTATAACGATAGTATACGCTACAGAGCAATTAGCTGCTCCGGTGCAAAGAATGCCATTTCGGCTTGTGTTTACCAACCATTATTTCCCCTATCAATTGTCTTCCTATTTATAGTTCTTAATTACCAACAATGAGTTAAAAATAATAACACTTTTCATCAAATACTAAACGCATTGTTGACTGAAAGCCAGAGCGTTTGCATGACTTAATCTTGAGCGGCTTCTCTAAAAATTAAGAACGACGTGTGCCGCTGGCTGGAGTTAAAATAAAATGACATTCCTTTGCGAACTCATGGTTTATTATTTCGTATCGAGAAGAAATATGCAGCAGTAAAAATAAATGAGTGAACCAAAGTTAACAGAAAACACTCCATGTGTTGTAGTTTTGGTAGTTTCTGTGTATTTTGGCCTTTTTAACATGAAGGCAACAATTCGTTTTTAACGGAAAACGACACAAACAAGCTAATTTCAAAGGTCCTCCCTGACAGCAAGTTACTTTCACCGTAACCTTCGTGATGGTTACGCTTTCACGTAAGCTCGAAAGGGATCGTCCACAAATGATGTCAGGGAGCAACAAGAAGTGTGAGACATCGCACATTTTGGTTGCAATAAAAGCATTTTTTTTTTTCATTGCAATATGCAAGATATGTTCCTTAACATGTGGCAATGGAGGAGTAAGGTAAAATGTGACAAGGGGGACGAAGGGAGAGTGGGTTAAATACGTTGAATAAAAGTGTGACATTGTTTATGGACGACCCCTTGAGCACTAATCCTCTTAGATGACGAGCAGGCCTAGGTCTCGACAAATTCCTGTGGATACCTATAATATGACTAATTAAACTTTATGAGGATAGTATTTACTATAATGTTTCCTAGTTTGCCGTAATTAAAACTTTTCTTTCTTTCATTTTCCTTTCCTTTCCTTTTTTTTTTTTTAATGTTATGAAATTATTTAAAAAAGTTTTCTAAACACTAATGTTTTCTAAATACTGAAGTTTTCTAAATATAAAATTTTCATTAATATAAAAGTTTTCTGACTATTTATGAAGTTATGATATTATTCTAACTTAAGACATTGTGGGTAAAGGTATCGTTTTTGCAAAAAGTTATTTTATATTACAAGATTAACTTATTTACAGGATTAGTTCAGTTTTTACGAAAAAAAAAAAAAAACGATTGCTAGGAGCGAATGTGTATATATATATATATATATATATTATATATATATATATATATATATATATATATATATATATATATATATATTAATTCAAGCTGTAGATAATTTCATTAATGCATAATTTACAATGTTAAATGTTTGTATTGAAAAGTGAACCGATGAATTGTTTATTTACCTCATCTGACCAAAGTTGATGTTCTATGATTTTGTTTCAATCATATTAAACGGCTAACTAAAATTTTACTAGTTGTCAACTAGCTAATGGCCTCTTTTCCTCTACTCCCCCCGCATTAGTAGTGCACCCTCAGAAACTTATAATAAATATAGATATTGCTTTTTATAAGGCTATCAACCTTTCCGCTTTTGGGTTCTTAAAATGCTTAAAACTCTCCTTATTTTTATGTCAATAAACGGTTGCGAATCCTGAAAAAAGATGTGCCACCAGTTCCTTTTAAAACACGCCGTTTTGTTTTCAAACTTTTACAAGACATGATTGACAACGCGAGAGATGATCCAGGAGTTGTCGCCAGAACGATTTGCAATGGCGTCACCAAATTTTTTTCCTTCTTCTCTTGCTCCCGCAAGAGGGATGACACGAAAAAAAAAAGAAGAAAGAAAGAAAAATTGCGAGGAACAACAGTCGTAAAGCCACCAGTACCCCGCTTAAACTTTGTCTGTTTACTTCCCTTTGTACGATAGAGTAAAAATAAATAAATAAATAAATCGGACGCGTCGTCAGTGGACTTAATTTATCCAATCGCCCGTTTGGCCGCGAGCCCAGAAACGCTGCTTCTGGCCTGGCTGACATCGCAAGTGGTTTATTATCAGGTAGGTTTCTACCGCTGCTGCTGATGTTGAAACGGAGCGCATGTGAGGGATTAGGAGAATCGAAGTCATCTTTTTTGTTAGTTGCAAAACTTGAAAGTGAGAAAGCATAGTCACATAGATACAGACTACTTTTCTGAGGAAACGTAAAAACTGTAGTTGAAGTTCTTGTTTTCAAATTTCTTAATTTTGTTTTCGAAGTTCTTAATTTTGTTGATTTTCCCATTCTGTCTTTTTGAAATTATAACTGCAACATTTTTACCCCGTTTTATGTAAGAACAGTTAGAATATCCTTATTCTTTTTTTCTCTCATGGACTATAGAATATATTTGCTTGCCGAGTCCAGCAAACATGGAGTAGCAGCTTCAGTTTATACTTAGCTAATTTGGCAGTTTAAGAAAAATTCTATTTTCCTTCGTAGTTATTAGTTATTAGCTAGCCTGTATCAGGGAATGGGCCATGAGGACGTGACCTCTTTTTAACTCTACCAAAAAAAAAAAAGCTGAAACAGCGTTTTGGGGACTTCGGTTTCCCTACTTACCGGAAGAGAGCCCCCCAGATCCATACTTCTGTCGAACATTACACTGATGATACCCCCCCCCCTTTCAAATTTGTGTGTTCATATTTTAAGAACGACCCCTCCAAAACCGTAGGTTTGCTCAACCCTTACTGCCTTCCAGGCCATATGCCTCGAATCCGATTCATGTAGCTTTTTTCTATAGTGTTACAATACGAGAACTGTTCTTCCAAAACGAACTATCATCTTTATTCGGTATTCAGAATGATTTTAGCAAATTTTTAGCTAAATAATAGGAAATTGAATTCTGAAAAATATGGAAACTTCGTAAATAATAATTAAACATGTAGCGTTGATAACAATAATTCTTGGTTTGTAATTTTCTTTTCATTTCTGTGTTTTCCCATATTATCTAGAAGTTATTTTAATATATTTGAATTTTATATGTGCTCTGTGCCATATGATTAGGCCCTCGGGTAAAAAGGTTCCATTGTTCTCAGCTGTGATTCCTTTGATTCCAGTGTTTTTTTCCTTCAAGTTTTTTAGTTTAATATTTTTTTTTGTATTCCTCAACTGACAGTCGTCGTCGACATGATCATTTTTTACCAAATGTGAATATTTCTCTGCAATTTCACTCGAGTTGCTGAAAAACAACATTTACAAGAAAGTAATTTTTAATGAAATGGACAGTATTTAAAACATAAACGCTAAGGTTGTGCGCATTGGAATATTAAAATGCAAATGTATTACGTTAGAGACATTTAATGAAATTGATTTTAACTGTTATATCGATAATTCTTTACATTGAGCCGTAGTTCAGACGGATGCTGCATCCTTAATGGCGCAAAGCAATTGCTATTTTCAAGTTTTGTTTAATGTTAATCATTCCGTAAATTTTTTTATCGCAGATTATGTTGGATTTTTATCTTTTGTTTCACTACGAAATGATTCGATTTCGGCGATAGAGGTCCTCTGCAACCCAGGGGATATCAACTTTTGAAAGATAATGGCTAGGCACAAGAACTTAATGATGAAAATAAAATTCCATGTTTTCTCTTGAACTTAAGGGAATAAATTCAATTGTAAAAGATAATTAGTGTAAAATATAAAGAATTAAGTTAATCTCACCGCATTTTTTAAAGAGAATTTTTTAGAGAGCGCATTGATGTTTGTGACAATACTACAAACCAAACGTGGTAAAAGAGTGAAACTAAACCTTTTCAGTTTTCTTTCTTTTTTTTAGAATGCTTTCTGTGGGAATTTTGTATTCTCACACACAATATTTTAAAAAGCGATTCCATGAACATCAAAAGGGCAATAAAGATAATAATAAAATAAAAATGAGAAAATAAAAAAAATATATTTAATTTAGGTGTCCTGGGTGAGAAAGAATATTAACTTTCTCTTCCAGGTCTCGAACTTATATCTCATCCAATAATTATTGGATGGGATACAAGTTGGCAACACTGCGCAAGCGCAACCTCTACGATGTAGTTCCACATATCCTTTACGTGCACTTTCACGGTAGTTGGCTTCTCTGAGTTTTTACAATTTCGATCCACCCGTGTTACTTCCAACAGTGAAAAGAGACGAAATTCAACGCCCCGAAACGTATATCTGTAACAAGTCTCCGCTGTTTTTATGCAGTTGCTGCTGATGCCCGAGAACTGAGAAAAAGAGGAAGAATGAAAAAAAAAACCTCGACTGTACCGGAGAGCTGAAGCCAAAAATAGCTCTACTCTATGCGTAATGAGTGTTTTTCGCCGGATAAAAGGTGCTGCTTATCTTTCCCCATCAAACTGGATAACAATCAGTTTGTTATATATCAAACGCTACTCATTTTTTGAGGACGTGACAAATAGGGGGTTTAAGTAACTTCGCATTTTTGAGGATCGGATTCGAGGAAGTACTTGTGTAGTAACAGCCATGTCTGATGGTTTTTTTTTTTCTTTTTCTGTAGCTAACACCCTGGTGAACCCCCCCCCCCCCCCCCCTCTTGTAACTACAAATCGTGACTAGACCGAGGATTTTGTGCCTAATGATTCGCTGTAACGTGTCAGAGATCACAAACGTTCAATTAAATCTTAGAATGTTTTCTTTAATTGTGAATGGTGGTATTCCAGTTATTAGTTACCGTAATCCTTTTGTTTCGTTATGGAAGAAAAAAGATAAAGAAGAAAAAAAGTCTTACTTCACGTCCATTACTATTAATATTGGATAGCGGATTTTAATGATGGATAGCTTTCTGTCAAATAGAAACAGAAAATGCGTCCTTTTTTTACTATTGTTAGTTGTTCATTAAATAATAGTACAGTCGGACCTCGATATAAGGTCACTCCACGGGACTTCACAAGACTGTATATATATTTATTGATAAATAAGGATGTATTTACAAGGATGTATACATTAATTCTTTTCAAAATTTAATACGTCCAAAAACATCAGTTAATTAAATTATAATAGTTGAATTGATTTGAACCAATTTGTTTTGGAATTAATAAAAAATTTTGAAATGCTTTTTCAAAACTTCCATTTAGAATAAAACTGCATTCAAATATGCCCAAGCAAAGAACTGACGTGCAACTTATCTCGCTTAAAATTACATCAATACAGGACTGACGCGTTTTTTCTTTAGTTTAAGCACAATGGTTTCTAAGTATCTTCTGAAAATTTTCTTCGGCTTCTAATGACTGGTAAAAAATTGCGATATGTACATATTGAGTGCTTACGTTACAGCTTCATATTTTAGTATCACTGTTGTAACACTCATTTTCTACTGTTAATTTACTACATTAATAGGAAAAATGACTTTTCACTTTTTAAGGATCGTATATCGCGTAAAATTCTTGGAAGTTAATCGATTAGGCAATGAAATCATTTAAAGAAGTCAGACAAAAGTGACCTTATAAGCGATAAATGTATTATGACCTGACCATATATAGAAGAACTCAGTGTAAAAGAAAAAAAAAATATTTCGGCGAAAATCTTTCCAACAAAGAAGTTTAGAGCACTTGAATTTTTTAACGTTATTGTTTAAGGAGGGATCAGACTTCTAATCACGGGTCACTTAGCTGTGTGTGTATTTTACACCACAGCTGTTGTGCACTATATTCCCAGTCAGTTCTTCTACCATGTTTTTTAATGTATTCACGTACGTCACATCCTAGACTTCTTCTCTCTGTTATGTCTGTTTCAATAATTGGTTGTTTGTTATTTGAATATCTTTAGTCTTAATGTTACTGTGAGACTCTACCTTAATGAACTGCCAGACAGACCAGTTGCTGCCAAATTTCGCCCAGTTCACGTAGCACCCTAATATCTATTATCATTTCCTTGGCAATTTCGCCATTCCCCTCTTCTTCAATGAGTGAGAGCTCGTTAGGCAGCTCGTTTAGTTCGTGGTTTGATTGGACGCTGATTATCATCTTGGAGCGATTCTTGATGAAGACTGCCCCCGGGGGAACAACAGCTTCCTGTTATGTTTGCATGCTAAAAACCACCACCAGTTCGATGAGCAAGGTTTCTGACCCACGGTCTGGTGTTCGCGTAACCCTACAACGTGTGGTTGGTTATTAACGCCATTGAAGGTGATTCCCGAGTTGTGAATAAGGTGCTTGTATTGTAAGTTGTAATAGCAACAGTTAAGAAAAATACTTGCATAATCGAATGATCAACCTTTGGGGAATCTATGGGGCGATTTCATAATCAACTGATCTAGGACGTTCGGAACCTAAATTTTTGGGCGAGGGAATTTTTCATTTGCCAAATGACACTCCGAATTTTTTTACCGAGTGATAAAATACGAGCACGTAATGCATGCTTACTAATGATGAAAGACATTAGCCGTCATTTGAAACTATATATATATATATATATATATATATATATATATATATATATATATATCTATATATATATATATATAATATATAAACAAATAAATAATGACGTGTAATTTAGACTTACAAAACATAAGCGGTACAGTTTCTACGGTTCGAACCTGGACCGCGGTCCACCAGTTGTTCAATAAATTAAATTTTTGAGCAGTTTGTAGAAAATAATTCCTCCCCCCCCCCTTGTTTGAAATGTAGGTTATTTTTACCTAAAAATTACTTAACTTTAGGTAATTTTCCTCAAATCGATTAAACGAAACAGTTATGAAAACCAATTTCGTAAAAACTTATTTTTTGATGTTCTAGAAATTTCTTTTTCCTTACTTCCCTTTATAATGAATAGTATTCCATTCTGGAAAAAAAAAATCTTTTCATCGGTTTGACATTAATCTTATTTTTCGCCAGAATATTCCCAAAGGCGCGCATATGCAAAATTTTAAGGAGAGGGCGGGGCTCAGATATTTTCCCCATGGTTTAGCAGGATAATTTGCGCATAGAAACCGATTTCAATACTGATTAGAGTTATTAAAATTTGACATTTTTAATAACTTTTTCATTAATTGCTGGAGAAGAAATATTTTTACATTTTTGCAAAGAAAAAAGTACTAAAAGCAAGAAAGTTCTGATTTCAAAAGGGGGGGGGGCTTGAGCCCTTCTTGCCCCCCTCCCATATGGGCGCCCTTGAATATACCGTGTCTTGCTCTGCCTGGTAAATCTGACTCGATACTTCCAAAAACTATTTTTAACTACTTTTTCTACCCATATTTTGTGTTCTACTTATACAAAATGAGTTTGCATTTGTGCTAAAAGTCGGTCTTCATCTCTCCTTTTTTATAATTAGACATCTTGAAAGATAATATCTCGTTCCGCCCCAAATTTCCTTATGCCGTCTGTATTTATAACTTTATTAATTCACCCTACCAGCTTTTCCAAATTGACAAAAATATTCGAAATAGCACCATTAAAAAAAAAACAAAAAAACCTTTGTTAATACTAATGAAGACTCTTGTATAAAGGTTCTGGATTATTGACTATGCAAATGGGCATTAAAACTTCTGTGAAACCGATTGTTATCTGCGCATGTCCTATGCGTATTCGGCCCAAGCTGCTTAGCATTCCCTGGGCTAACTCGTGGTTGATGCTCTTCGTTTGTTTATCCCTAATTACTTTTAATTAATTTATAAACAATGGCTACGTTTCTTTATTCAAATGCGTCGCACATTTCTTTGTCGTGTTCCTCCATTTTGTCTCCAATATGCGCCGATACAATGTCTCAGGAGATGGTATCTTCCGTCGCTGATGATGCTGAGTTGGCTAACAGTGTGCGTCTTCATGAATAATTTATGCATGCTGTTCAGAGTGCGAAGAATCTTCTCATGCGTAGTGTGCTTTAATGCGGTACCCCCCCCCGTACGTGTATTTTATTTGTCAAGCGTTAATGAAAGGTATTGATGGCTTTTAGTTTCGTAATTGAATGTAATTGCCAGCAAATGGGTTTTTTATGTTGTTATTATTGTTATTGTTTGCAGAGTTAAAAAGAAATTCCACAAATTTCGATCCTATTTTCTTATTTTTCTTTACTTTATTAGCGCAGCCATAGTTTACCCATGGGGGAAGGGTACAGAGCGTGTGAAAGATGTCTTCCATGTCTCACTGAAACGCGTTGAATATGACGACATTTTAAAAATTTTCGACGGAGTTTAAAGACCTCATATTTCGATATCGGGGACACGAGCAAGGGGCATGCACATGGGGGGATGGAGGACCCCCCCCCCCTCTTGGCCTAGGCTCGAGCCTGAAGGAAGGCCCGAGATTTTAGAAATGAGGGTGAAATATGTGTAGGGACGAAGAGGGAAACAAAATGTAGGGGTTCCCGTGAAAAGTCATTTGTGACTGGCCCCAAAATTTCTGTGCACGCCCCTGGACACGAGGACAAAGTTTGTCCATTCACAACGAAATAGCACTGCACACTTCTCGAACACAGTTTAATTTAGCTTAGAAGTGATCGGTGAACACATTCTCTCTTGTGAACGAGACAACTTTGACGCGCATTGAA
Organism: Uloborus diversus; assembly: GCF_026930045.1. Lineage (NCBI taxonomy): Eukaryota > Metazoa > Arthropoda > Arachnida > Araneae > Uloboridae > Uloborus > Uloborus diversus. Next base: position 38,050,260 of record NC_072732.1, read on the forward strand.
ATGCGCGAAAAAGTCTTTGTGTCCTCTGTGTCACTTGCTTCACTTGTCTTCTGTTATTTTCGTTATTCTTAAATTTTTAAATCTGCTACTTTTGCGACAAAATGCGATGAACATAAGTCTTTTTCCGAAAACAGTGAAATAGAATCGTCGGATTCCACGTGATGGAGTTTACTAACTTTCAAATAATTCTTGTCGTCATATCTGCGCAAAACTGTCTCCTATTGGCATTAGATGGCTACACCACGATCCTAATTTCGAATCCCTGCCAGGGCATGGATGTGACTGATCGATCACATTTGATCAGAGGTTCAGAAACCACTTCAGACTATAAATTCGTTAAACTTTTTTTTTTACTCATCCAGCAAAAGATAACCCCTTCAATTAAATAACCCTAATAAATGAAGCTTTGAATTCATTACGTTTGTGCTCAATCTCTTTATTTATTTTCTGGTTGATGATCAACGAAATGCTATTGATTTTTTTTCGATTGATCCCATTCATGTAAAATCCCAGAATGTTGACAGCGTTAGTAGCTGCTGTAAGAACGTAAATTGATGGTGCAAGTATTAAATATTTTTACCCATAAAGTCAAGAACAGTGTTTCGAAATGAATGTAAAAGTTTAAAATTTGATGAAAAAAAAATCATTAAAAAATGCGGTAAAGCTTGTAAAATAATTGAATTGGATCGCAAACTGTAAGCGAATTTCGATCTGTAGAACCTGTTTTGTGTCGTTCGTGTTATAAGTAGACATTATTTTAAATGGATAATTTTAATTTTATAATACATTATTTTTAATTGAAAAATAAAACTTGCAACAATTGGAAACAAGTGAGGCTAGGAATTACGAGTTAATTGATTTTACTTAAGTTTCTTACAAAGAAGTAGTTTTTCAACTGTTTGGCTCCAGAAGTCTGGGCCCTACCGCATAGCTTTCTGCTCTTTGTCTTTCCTTTCTTGTATCCTATCTTTCGTAAAAGTTTTCGATAAATGACCGCAATCGTGGTATGTTATTTTATAAATTAGTTCGAGTTCGGATCTTGCTTTGAGAGAATTTCCGTTACAAATGTTACCACATGAGTTTTACTTCTTTCATTACACCGAAGCCTGCTATTAATCTTTTTTTTCTTGTATCTACCTCTCGCTACAATCCCTTTTAAATTGCTCATTTCATTTTGAAAACACTTTTATTTCGCGGAATTTAAAACAAAAATTGGTGAGTTAAAGCTTCACTGAAAGGGTGGTTGTTCCTGCAGCCATGCATGTCGTCTAAACCTGTAATTTTGATTCAGATTCTCCGAATGATTGTTGGATATCAATTTCACTTTATCTTTGATTTCTCTCCCTCTCTTATTTTTTCAATTCGCTTCCTTTCGTGTGTCTCTGGAGCTTTATTGTTGTTATATTCTGTTTCACCTTCAGTTGGCGCTGTTTGAATATTGCACGAACTTTGCATGAATGAATAGTTAGTTTGTTTTATTTATTTATCTGTTAATAACTTACTTACCCATCGTCCTATTTCGTTTCCTTCTTGAATCTTCCAAAACATTACCAACAAAGTTTGCCGAGTGATTTATTATTATTACATCATTATAAGACTCACATGGGTTTTAAAGCACCTGCAAAGGAAACCCCATAGTCTTTAAGTTCCTCAAAATGAAAGAGTATGTTTCGCTGCTGTTTTTCAATAGTCATGATTTTGACGCGGCTAAATAAAATCTTTTTTCTTAAATTAAAACATCTTTTTCCTGACTTCAAATGTCCTTTCCCGGATCCGTTGAAGCTCGAAACAACAAATTGAAAAATTAACGTAAGTACGCAAGCATGCTAACATATTATTACTAATTTTGTAAATAGTTTTTTTTTTTGAAATTTTTTATGTGCTGCATTTGTTGTAATTTTGTTGGTGTTTATTCTACTAATTTTCGTTCAAAATTACCTAAGTTCTTGAAACTTGACTTGGATGTTTACTTTGTGTGCTGTGCACCATTTAACACTGCGCTTATAGGGTTGGCGAGAAGTTTTAGATAGCGCCAATTTGGCATCATTTAAAAACGCCAAATTTGGCTAGAAATCGCCGAATGTCGCCCAAGCTTGATGACATTTGGAATATTAACACGTAAATAGAATTTTAAAGCTAATAATAAAAATAGAACCCCCCCTCTGTAACCTCCAGAATGTAGGAGAATATTCTTGAATGAAAAATGCTAGAATATTCTTTCAACACTAGAAAAGCCTCAACGAAGTGAGTCAGTCTAGTTCTGGCAGTGGTGTGCTGGAGAGCTTATTTTAGCTCTGTCATTACGCTGTGATTTTGACTTATTGTTTTGGCGTATTTGAGTGTAAATACATGTTTACCTTTGTGTTTACGGTATTTAATGATATTTGCTGAATTGCTATGGATATTTTAGCAATGGTTATGTTTGTAAATAAATTTCCTGTGTGTTCGCGGGAACTCATCATTTGAAGTGTTCCAGACTCGTAACAGAAGTCATACAAATCATGCGTTTTTTAAATTCATTATTAATTGCTCTTCTTAGTTTTTCATTACCATATTCTTGCCACGTGTTTCAGAGTTTTTCGGCGACTTGAATTCCCTTGCAAAAAATTGTAAATTTCACTAGATAGTTGCTAACTTACTCTCCGATTCGAAGGTTTTCTTCCTGACTTCGAGACAAGAATGTGAACTTATCATTGCCATTTATTGGTTTCTTCTTTTCTTGCCACTTTCTTTTTTCCGAAATCCTCCTGCAGAGCACTTCATTTCTATTTCACTAGGCATTCAATCAAATTAAAATGTCAATCTGTCTTAATTAGAAGTGAAATTTTACTCCTATCATCTTCAAAATTCCTTTATCAATGGTCACATTGTCGGGCGATAGCGGAGCTGGAAACGCTCTTGGAAAACTTTCACAAACCCATCCATTCACATTTATTTTTTCGCTCGTTTATCTTTTGCTACACCGTACTCCCTTCCCACTCTCCCTTCCATCCTCTGGTATCGGAAAGTGGCGAGACAGCGTGTCAGAATAATGTTCATTGATTCCTTTCGCACGTTTATAATATAATTTCCGTGAATAAATTTGATGCTTGGTTTACCCTTTTCGCGCATCCTTTTTTTCCCCAGCTCATCTCGTACGTAGTCGGGCCATTGCGTGCGCGTCTTGTTATGGAGGTGGGGCGGACTGGGTGTTAGTGCGCTGGTTCTAATGACCGTCTTGTGATGGCGGCGTTCGAAAAAAAAAGAAAAAAAAAAGTGCGTTTAAATTGCGTGTTGTCTGTTCTGAGCTTGTTTAGTTGGATCTTCAATTTGAAAGACTTCAGGAGGCAAAAGATTTGCATGTGTTTCTTTTTTTTTGTTCGAGCGCCTTTTTCCATCTTTTAGCTTATTAGAGACATTTCGGCAAATTATTCCTCATGAATGTGTTCTCAATTGATTCGCTACCTGCTTTCACTTTAAAGATTCGTCTACGTTTTAATTTTAAGTGCACGCAGGATGTGTTTACCTTCAAACGTCAAATAATTTCAGTGGCTTTCATTAATGAATACAGTCGACTCCCGCTACAACGTGATCCAACTTACGCGAAATGGCTTTAACCCGAATTTTTTCACCAGTCAAGAAGTTTAGACATTACGCGAATTTCTTGTCCGCAACACAGTAATTTTTGGAAGGGATTCGCGGTCTGTAAGTATCGGTTTTGTTATTGATTACTAATTTTTTCTTTCGTGAATGGACCTTCATCCCTTTAGCGTCACTGAGAGCGGAAGTTCCCACACCGTACTAGTCAGATACATCGCTTATACAAATTACTACTCCTCATTTACCGTTTTCCATTTTTGTTTCATTCTAAATGTGAAAGTTGTTGAAATATAATGACATCTAAGAGCGATGTTTCATCTTGCGAAGATCGAAAGGAAAAGATAAAATTTCTGACAATTAAAGAAAAGCTAAAGATTATGTGCTTGAACAAATATAAAATGCGTCGAAGATAGCACGACAATTAGGTATGAGTGAATTGTCCACGTGTATAATTAAAAGTCAAGAAAATGAAATCCGTAAAAGTTCACCAAAAATTATAAAAATGGAAGCTGCTCTTGGATTGTGAATCTTAAGAAACCAGGACGAGGGGTGTTGCCATGTAGAAACGTTATAAAAGAACTAGTGCCGCAACTGTATTGTGTATTTAAAAATATGTAAGTAACAGTTTGATCACGCAGCATAAATCATCATCATCTTTTCAAGTTACAAATATCATTGCTGGATCTTCTGTACAGTAAAACCATCGAGCATTTGTTTTTCTTACTACATACTGTACGCACCGTACTGGTTTATTATTTTATGTCTTTCTTTCCCATTGTTTTTTTTTTTTTTAATGCATCGTAGCAGTATTTTATGTTGAATAAAACGGTTTTTTTTAAGTTAAAATATGATAAAATTCAATTTTTTATGTACGAAACATTAATATATCGTTAAGAAATAGTTTTTAACAGTTTGAGGTGGCATTTACAAGTGTATAAAGTAATTGGATATGTCTATAAAAGTTTTTACACATACCCTTTTCCGCAACGCGAAATTTCGACTTACGCGAGGGGACTTGGAACGCATCCCTCGCGTAAGTCGGGACTCGACTGTACTTTTTTTTAGACTTCTTTCAAAAAAGAGTCCTGTCACTCAGTTGAAACAGTCATGAACTAAGTTTTGAACGATCATGAAACCGTCATTATCAGGCATGAACTAATGTTAATATTTTTAAAAAAGCATATTAATGTTGCAATTTATTTTATATGTGTTGTAAGCTACAGCCGCAATTAGATCTTCTGTAATTTTTCAAACATAACCTTTATATTATGCTTTTATTAGTCACCGGTTTTTTTTTCTGTTGGTTTCACATAGTCGAACACCAAACGTGGAGCCAGTATTCTCGTAATTGACAATCATTCATCATCACAAATTACATGACATCGAGCCAGTTTTAAATCAAAAGATAATTTTCTGCTAAAATTTCAAGCAAATTTACGAAAATGTACACTGGCGATCATCAAATAATACCTGCCTGCGCAAAGGAGGTTTTTAACTGAAGGTCTGCGATTTTTTGTGTTAACCCGTATTTATGACGCGAAATCCCTGGAGATTTCCTTTTGTTATTCTTGTAATACTGTCGGATTCGAAGGCAACTATCCTAGCCATTATATGTGATGTTGTCACTATGTAGTTTTTTCTCTTGACTTGATGTAACGAAATGTAGAGAATATCTGCAACAATTGAGAGTAGTAGGATTCCATGTGGTTTTCCAGTGGATTCCTGTACATTGCGGAATAGAAGCTGACAATGTTGGCAGAAAAAGGAAGAAGCCATGCTTACCCATGCCATACAGTTAAAAGCCTCATATCAGTTACCAGGACGATTAATTAAGCGTGCTATGAGTGTTAATTGCAATTAGGTAGAAATTCTGCGAAAAGCAGGTGTGAATATGTACAAGGAAACATTCCTGATTGGGCACGACCTGCAACAGTAATAACACTTTGCCTTACAACTAGCCGTGATTGCCATCCCGCTCACTTACTACGTATTGGTGTCCTATCGTCCTTTCAAGCCCTACCTGTTCGCTGTGCGGTGATGATAATACAAATAGAAATCATCTCAATAGCTTTAGCTGTACTGAAGCAAGGGGACTATCTGAGACTGGCGCTACTGGGAAGCAAGACCACGAATAGGACAATGGTTGTCCTTCGTATTCTACCTATTCATTTACTTTTTACCTATGACATGTACCAGCCACTAATAATAATAATAATTAAAAAGCCCAAGACGATCAGGTGTTATATTCGTTGCGAAAATTACAATAATAATTGTAGTTGAACTTACTGAAAATATTCTTAATGGTTTTCCTATTCATTTGTGTTAAGTTAACTTATTTTTATTGTTTCGATCGACGAAACTGCAAGTTATTCATTGAAGTTTAACGCATTGTTGCAAAATGGAGCGAAATACCTTATTTTTTTGTAAAAAAAAAAGAAGTTGACATTGCATGTCCCTCTCTACTCTACTGCCTTGTATATGAGTTCGCTGTGGTTGTTCTGAGAATTTCATTTCGGATCTTTTCTTGTAAGCGAGTATTTTAGAGGGTGAGCTTTGTTTTCTTCCTCCCAGTTCATTCTCCCAGTTCTGTGTAAAAGCCGTAAATTATTGTCACCGTTATTCTACCTCGGAAACAAAAGAAAGAGGGGGTGGACAAAGGAAGGGAGGGGGGAAATCAAGAGATTGGCACTTCCTCCAGCTTAATTGCTCTTTCGGTTTTTAAAGGCAGAGCTTTTTAAAGAACAATTACCCGTCGAGTTAAGGCCTGGTTCTCTCGTTTGTGAAGGTAATGATTCATTAGACGGGTATGACAGAGTGCGGGAAGGTATATTTTCATTTCTGATGTGCGAGTTGATCTCTATTCGAAATTCAGGTAGAAAAAAGAAAAAAAAAAAAGAAAAGAGCCAAACCTTTTGATTTATTTCGTTTACCACCGAGGTCTGTTTTTTGTCTCTCATACCTACAAAGTGTCGATGCATTTTTGCGTTCAAGCTCTTCAATCGCTCATGCTGCTTGGCTTTGTGTTGCATTATTTTTAAACGGACATAAGCATCACCATAGAAGCCATGCAACACAAAAAAAAAAAAAAAAAAAAAAAACGTGGATAGATGACTGAAAACAATAAAAATAATACTTATAAATTGATGGGGGGGGGGACATGTTCTGAAAGTCACGATATGGTTTCAATGTTATTAGAATTTGTCTGCTTAAAACATCATAAGAAAGTGGTTACTAACGAAATGTACATATTGCTATACTTCACAATGTACCTTCAAATTTCACCATTGTATGACTTCTCTCCCAGGCGCGTCCTGATGGGAAGTCACTGTGACTGTGACCGCCCGAAAATTTCCTTATTCGGCTAATTTTGTGTGCCGGTTCGACAAATTTGGAGATAACAGTGCAGAATTGCAACTTTTTAAGAACATTTATAAAAGTATCATTCGGCAAATTGAAAGTGTCCCCTCTCCCAAAAATTTTGGTTCAGGACGACCCTTCTCTCTCCTTTCTTTCGGTTGAGCAAAAAGTTTGCAAGATCAACAGGTTTTCTTAGTGATACAGCATCTGTACTATCAAAACTTGTGCACGTTGTCTGTGTGTGGGTCTATAACCCTATTTCCCCAAGCTAGCAATGTCCACCAGGTCAATGGTAACGTTGTAAACAGGACATCCAGGGGAAGTCATTCCGCCCGTCTCATCCCTCGAAAACTTAAGGGGCCGGACATCTGACATCCAGAGGTAAAAAGCATTGAAATCATCAATTGTCACCTGCCGCAGGCGACTTTGAGCCACCTCAGGGGGGCGAGCGAAGCAAGCAGTGGGCGGAACCCCCTAACGTGTTAATTATTAGTATTGCTTACAGTGCTGTCTATTAGGTTTATACATTTTATTGAATTTCAACTTTATTGGAGGCGAAAGGCTTCCTAACACGAAAACCACATTATAGTCATCTCCTCTGATAATTAATCTTCTCTGCTATTTGATACACAGCAACAAAATACAAATTAGACTACTATACTACTATTTTCACGAATATTAACATCAGTTAGTTAACTTTACGAATATGTTTTCGATAGATTTGTAATACCATTTAATAAAGTCGAATGAAAACCTTTTCTGATGAGTAAAATACAGTTCTGCCTTATCTTTAGAGATTCATGCCTGACTGGCCTGGCCGTATCTAACGTTTAATTTCGGCTTGCGTTCAGTTTCGCTGCTGTCCATGAAATTAAATTTGAACTCTTTATTTACGCAGTTGTCGCCCCGTTTGCTATCTCTGCTAGCTAACAGGAAACTGATAATTGTAAGGGCGCATGGTTTCTCTTTCTTTTCATTTTCAAATCTATTTACATGGAGTTACTGAAATTATTCCCTCCGAAATAAGGGAATGATTAGCTTCATTTTATGGGCTTGAGGTTTTTTAAATTCGTAAATAATTGAAAGCTCAATGACATTGGATGTAACTCTACTGTCCCAATCTGAAGTTAATTTCTCAGATCAGGTCCTCCCCTTGTTAATTGTTATTTCTTTAGCATAGCCGGATTTTTTACTGAAGGGAGAAGGGGTCATAACGGGCCAGGTTTTTCTTTCTGGTCGAGGTTTGGTCATAGTCCTTACAAAATATTTCATACTAAGATTGACAATGACTTATATAAACCACGGGTTCTTGTAAGGCATCTTGTAAGATATTTCTTTTTATGGTAAAAAGTATCGGCATCCATGGTACCCGTACCGGTACTTTTTACAACCGTAAAATCCTATTTTACTGTAAACTTCATTGGAGGAAATTGAAAAAACGCTGTTTGTAGTTATACTGATTTTTGAAAGAACTAGATACAAGCAAAGAGATTCGAACCGGCCTTCTCATCGTTCACTGAACGATGCACCAACCCCTATACTGAATGACTCGAAAGGAGACGCGTGGTGTACCAAGTGACACTGCAACTGTTTACTTTATCCGGTAAAATTTACTATAAAATTTTCTCATTTTGTTAAACACTCCAGTTCATTGTAATATTTACCTTAACTTTTTCCTGAATATAGTATTCACTTTTATTTTCCGTAAACGTTTCCCGAAATTTTTTTTATTTAAGAAAGTAATGAAGCAGTATATTTGCCTCTTATGCAGCTCGGGAGTTGTAAGAACTAATATTTAAATCTCTTTTATTAGAATTCCCTAGTGTTGCGCTTTTCTCAGGTTTACTTAAGTGTGTTGAATTGCTTTTTATTAAAGATGCGACTAAGTGGAACATTTCCACAGCCTACATTGCCCATTTACCTAGCTAAAGATGATCATTGTGAGCATTATGGTTCATTGTTTTTTAATAGGACATTGTCATGCGCTTTGTTGCCCGCCTGTTTCCGCCGTTTTTGAACATCCTGCGTTTAATGATGCTAGTTGGACACGCATCTTTTCAAAAAGACCTCCTTCGTGTTGAAAATTGAATTCGTCTTTTAACGCCATTCAGACTTTTCAGAAACCTGGATTTTAGCGTTGCTTATTGAAAGGTCATTGGAAATGTCCATGTGCAGCGAACTTCGCAGTCGAACACCGCAAATGTCAATCGAAATTTTGTTGTTTGAGTTCGTGGTAATCAACATTGTCAAAGTGGGTGCAAGAAGTGAAAGTTTAACAAAAAAGGACCTTGACACCAAACCTTTGGTCCTGGACACCAAAATAGTGTAATTTTTTTTCTTTCTTCCCCCTGTTTTAAGCAAATCTCACATTATAACAAATTTAGTCCTAATATTAGTGAATTTCGTGAAGACATGAATGTTTGATTGTTTTTTTTTTTAGCACAAAGCTTGGAAAAACGAATTTTCGTGGATGTTATCAACTTTTACTAGGACCGGCAACGCTTAGACTTGATAGGTCTTTTTATGAAAGGTTCGTTCAGAGCTACGCGAGCCTACTACTTGCCAGACATCAATATTGATTTTGTTAATCATATTCTCACACTCTTGGTTTTCCATATTTTACGCTTTCTTCTTAGCCGTTTTTTTTCTTCAATACTAGGTTTGTTCCTGAGGTTAGGTCCTCCGTAGTTTTGAAGCAACTGAGTATCGACAGTAGTACTTCGCGGGTTATTTTTTTAAATATCCTCACTATCGGGGCTTATTCCTTAAGTTTAAATCATCAGCAATTAGTTAAAGAAAACTACTACATGGACTTATAATCCACTTTCAATATCAGCCAACTCGGTGAAATTCGTAAAACTGCTTCACTTAACCAATAATAAAATCATGGCAATTTTCCTGGCATTGTAGAATGAGAAACACCGCTCTGATCTCGTTTGGGAGATGCGATTGAAGCAAATTGGCTTAAGTTCTCGTGACCACTTCTATGGTCAGTTACAACTTGTAGATTGTTGAAATAAAGTACTGAGTCTTTTAAATACCATTGTTCTGTACTAATAATTTGGATTTTTACAGCTGTAATCCTTTGTATGTATGAAAACAGAATCGTTATTTACTGCTTCTATTATTTTTAAGATGCTTCCTACGGTAAATTTTTGGATATTCATTGTAGCCTATTGACAGAAAGTGAAGTTAAAAATAAATAAATGAAACTAAAAAAAAGTTATTCTAAAACTTGCTAGAAAAACCTATAAAACTATTTGGTTTTGCTACGGTAAAAAAGTGATTATTTTAACGCAAATTTGGTAGTACAGTTTCCTGATTGCACCAAATATTGTTTTACATGATTTCCAGGCTTCCTGAAATCACATCGTTTTGTGCCAGTTTCACCGTATGCAAAATTACTGCAATTATTTTTATATTTTTTTTAAATAAAAAAAAAAAAAACATTTTCCGTAGAAATTTTGGTGTTTTCCCTAGTCCTTAGTAATAAATCGAAAACTTACGGAATTTTCCGTATCGGAGATGCGCAATCCGTATTAGTTATCATCTCTGCTTTATATTTAAATCATATGATTGAGTATGTAGTAATTGTTTATTATGTGCCCTTTCTGTAGTTTTGGTAGCTTTTTAATTTCATACTTTTCTTCATTTTAGGTAAGTGGATTTTTAGTTAATGTGCTTGTGATTTTCAATTGGATTACCTTTTGCTTGAAAGTTGCCAGTGATGTTAACGTGAGTATTTTCTGTTTCCTATGAAATTATACAACTTGAAAAATATATATATTTTTAATTTGCTACGGATTTAATTTAACGTTATACTATCTTATTTTACGTAATCTAATGTATTCATAGTTATTTCAAGGACTCCCTTTTTCTGTATACAGTACTTTTCTCTCTCCCACGTCTTCTTCCTGGTGCGTTTTTAAATTTATATTAAAAACGCACCGACTCCTATAAAAATTGTAGCAATTTTAATAATTTACAATCTATGACCATTTGACGGGTTAGCTGGAGTTATTGCCCTTGGACAACAAATCAGTAATCGATTCACGACGCACCAAATCGATTCTTTACGTAGTAATTTGTTTAAAATTTATCTGTTTTGAAAATTCTTGTTTACTCTTGATGGATTGAGAAAGAACTGGAGAAGTTAGACTTATGCTAGCAAAACATATCATTTGCTAAACTACAAATATTTACTTGCAAAAATAACTTACTAATTTCAATGATGCATTATGCCTTTAACCAAAATGCTTTTTGATGTTTTCTTAATTCCAAGTATCTTGGAAACTGATACCCCCAGAGAAAACCTTTATAATATCTTCGCCCTTCGCTTCGTCTTAATATCAAGAACTGCATTACCAGGAAGATTTTTCCTCCAGTTCTGAGAGTTTCGTTTTCTGTGTATAATATTCCATTTCCCCCGGAAAACAGAAGCATCTCGGAACGCGGGGGAAGTTATGACGGGGGCTCAGTTTTGCGGAGTTGAAAATCGGATTACGTGATCACCGAGAGATAACACAATAAACATTTATGGGGTACGACTTAATGAAACGTGAATTAATCACAAGTGTGTTTAATAAGATCGGCTTTGCCGATCGTTTCCGTCGACCGTCGAATTGGTAATAACCTGGAGGGGCGGGGGGAGGGGGTTGCCTCTCTTGTTCTGGAAATGATGTTTCATCCAGAACTGCTGCCCTTGCATGTGGAGTACCTATGACTTTAATAAGCCGATTGTCGGAAGTTGGGGTTTAAAATTAACTTCCTCGAATTTGCGCTATGTAGATGTGATTTAGGCTCGTATTCTGGTTCTGTCGTTAAGAGGAGCATCTAGAGGACCAGGAACTGTCTATTTGTGCGTGCACAATTTGAATCAGTTTTATGTTTATAAGGGAACAAAAATTACCGTATTACCCCGCATTATTCGGCATGCCGCAAAATTCGGGGTCACCGGATTTTCATAACCCTTGCCTGGTCGTTCCGGCATGCCGGAAGAATCGAGGTTAGGAAAAAAATAATAATAGCATAAAAAATATATGTGCGTGCACAATTTGAATCAGTTTTATTTTTATAAGGGAACAAAAATTACCGTATTACCCCGCATTATCCGGCATGCCGCAAAATTCGGGGTCACCGGATTTTCATAACCCTTGCCTGGTCGTTCCGGCATGCCGGAAGAATCGAGGTTAGGAAAAAAATAATAATAGCATAAAAAATATATGTTCAGCATAAAAATGAATATAAGTTCAAGAAATATTTTATTAGTATCGTTAAACAGTTTAATTATATAAAAATATTTACTAACAATGTCATTTGTTGTTTTAACAAGACGAATATTGGTTAATGACGAATAATTTTATAATAATGCAATTCAAACTAAGTAAGTAAACATTTAAACAGTGTAAGTGATCGCCCCTAAATCAGTGCTAAAGAATTTACCATAGCTATTCAACTTACCTCTCGAAAAGGGCCTAAAATAATTTATTTAAAACAATTATAAACAAAACGCAGTAACGATGATTGCTTCTGAATTGATTACTTTATTGGCATATAATTAAATCCATTAGCAATGACCTACCATAAATAACAAACACATATTATATGCAATACACATTTTTTTTTTCTTTTGAAAGAAGGCTACTTTCGGGATTTATTTATTTTTTTATTTGCAGTGGGTTTGCTTTCTGATTGGAACTGAATGGAGAAATATACTTTTGTTTTGTTGCAAAATAAACCTCGAATTATCCTCCATGCCGGAAAATTCGAATTTCCTGTCATGCTGGTCAACCTCGCTTTTTCCGGCGTGCCGGATAATGCGAGTAATACGGTAACTTAAGTTATTGCTTTATCACAGATGGCCTCGCACAAAATGTTGTCGGATCTTGAATTGAGTATGGCTGACGAGGACATCTAATAACACAGTTAAATAAAGTAAATTATCTTCCTAAAAAATTTAGTTTAGTTATTGGTTAAGTTTTATAATGAAACAGTAAACCGCAACAATCTGTTGAGTGAAAAATATGTAAAGAAACTATACAGCAGTGAAAGAAATTGAGAGACTAGACTTTCGAAACACATTTAAATAAAGGCTAAATATATATCGCGACTTTCGCAAAAAGAAAAAGAAAATCACAGATTCTATTAAATGCAGTTTTTCAAAATTTATTCTAAATTTCTACATCTTGAAATTTATATAGCTATACTTTTATTAATGTTTTGATACAAAAGAAAAAAAAAAGTTAATTTTTTTAGATAAAATTTTTTTACTCTTCCCGAAATGTTATTGAGTTGCTGGAAAACTACCTTTTTTTAATTAAAAAAAATTCCGTTCTGTAAAACTTTTTGAATTGCTTAAAAATTGCCCTTTGTAAGTAAATTAGTAAAAGCCCCTCGGTAAGTAAAAGCCCCTTCTTTCCCAACATTTTCGCACCTATTCTAATGCAAAAGTTCTTCTCAACAAAATTTGTTCGAAGGACATAAAAAAGATGGTTTCTTCGTGAAGACAGAATACAGTGAAACCTGTGTAAGTTGACCACCTGCGGTGCACTACTCTAATGGTCAACTTAAACAGGTGTTTGATTTATATGATAAGGACTAATTCCGTACGTGAAAAAAGCGGTCAACTTAGACAGATGGTCAACTTACAAACAAGGATGGTCAACTTCACAGGTTTTACTCTATCTAGTTTTATCCGCCTTTTCTCACGTCGCATTAGCTGGCTCTTAACTTCAACCTTTCCCAAGGAATGGCATCAAAGGTAACAAACATATACGCATGTTTGTACGTATATTTATATTTAAAAGCAGTCTTGTGACCTCTTAAATGGACCTTTCTGCATATAAATTACCCTTTGCACCAGAGCTCAGCGTTGTGGTGTCTCCTTATTGTATAGTAAGAATTTTACTTGAAATTATGTACTTGAGTTTTAGCACTTAGTTTCAGATACATGTTTGAGAATAACTATGCACAAAATGCTTGCTTGAATGTTTAATGCTGTAAGCCAGCTCTACTCAGTATTTCTTACCGAATCCGGTCCTTCTGAAACTTGAATGACCCTTTTAAAATTGATCTTCCTTCACAGTTTCATTTCAAACGATCGGTTGATATACATATCGGCTAAAGCCGATGTCCCTTTGAAAATTCTTTCCTGGAAACCGAAAGAAGCAAGACTTTTCTGTGACTTTAATATTCCAATGTATAATTCAGCTCTAAAGCGATTCAAAAAGGCATCATTAATCCCTCCTCAACGGTAAATAAGACATGTCTCGGGTGACACACCTTTCCATGATCCCCGGCATCGTAATCTTCGCTTGTCTGAAGTAATGAGCTTCTGTTTCTCCTCTCTGCAGCATGCCCGATGTCGTTTCCATCAACATGGAATCTACCTCTTGAAGGAGACCGTTTCTCTTTTGAGCTCCTTTTGAATAAGTAATGATGCCAACGAAGATCCCCTCCGTATCGACTTGTAGCGAGAGTTTTCGCTTTAAATAGTCTTCTCAATTGGTGCTTCGAGCGCTTCGGTTTGGAAATTTTCGTTCAGAGACGGTTAAGCAGTGGCGTTTTGTAAATGTTTGCCCCATTCAGATTGTAATGCCCCCCCTCCCTTCAAAGATTAACGCGCATTTTTGATAGCATCTTAATGTATTTTTATTTGGCTACAGTAAAACCTGTGAAATTGACCTCCTGTTAAGTTGACCGCTTTTTTCCCCCAAAGTCCAGAGTTAGTCCTATATGATATAAATCAACCTCTATAAGCTGACCACCTGTTTAAGTTGACCATTAAAGTAGTGCACTCATTGCAGGTGGTCAACTTGCACAGGTTTTATTGTACCACGAATTTTTAGAGATCGTCACGGACACAATAGAGAGGAAATTGAGGTGTTGGTACAAATGATTTAGAAATAATCAAGAAATAGTAGATATATTTATACAGTAGATTCTCTTAATTCTGAACACTCATAGGACCGAACATAAGTGTTCAGATTATGGGGGATGTTCATTATAGGGAGGGAAATTGGATAATGAATTTTTTTTCGCTGCTGCCATCGAAATGGGTTCAAAATATAGGGGTGTTCACATTAGGAAGTGTTCAGATGGAGCGAGGCAATGTAATTTTTTACTGACTGTACAATTCAAACTAAACCCAGTCGTAAGACACAAATTGGCGTTGTAAAGGTATGTCGTGCCGCGTTGCATTTGATCAATTATGTTTGTTGCTATTGTTCATTGATGGAGTACACCTAGTTAAATTTGTAGTTCAAACAACACAATTATCATAAAGTAAACAATTCAAAAACCACCGTTTATGATCTGAATTCATCAACAAAAATCGTTCGGAGTCGGCAGCTGAGATCCATTCTCGGCGATTCTCGACTGCCGTCCTTCTTCCTTGTGAGTTTCGACCAATCTGGGCATTATAGTTTTAACTCCTAACGATAAGTAACTTATGGCATAAGCTTGGAGTAATTTTAATTTACTTTTGGAGACGAGAGTGGGGTGTTGCTGTAAACGTAAAGATTGAGGTACAATGTTAGAAAAATGCATTGTCAAACTTAATTCCGGAGTTCAAACTCAGGACAAATTCAAGAATTATAGCTGCCCAAAAAAGTTAGTTTTTGCAATAAAAGTTTATGTTGAAAATTGATTGTTTAGACCACTTGATACCTGCATGCAATGTATATTCATATTATCTTAATATATAAAGATCTTTTGTGAGGGACGTTTGTCATCATAAGGCTTTTAAACGGCTGGATCGAATTTGATCAAATTTTTTGTGTGTAATTAAGTTGTGGCAAGCATGGTTTCGAATCGCGATGGATCGAATCAGAAACGTTTTTGTTAATTAATTAATTAATTAAAACATTGGATGGTTATGTCTCCCAAATGATTAATATTTTTTTAACCTATTGCTGAGCGAGAACTGAAATAAATATTTAACTCGTTGCCAAAGGACAACAAGAAAGCCAGCTCTGCTTTTTGTGATGAAATTTCCTACTGTGATATGTCAATTGAGAATAAATAAAAGGTAGAGAGAGAGAGAGTGAAACCTTCATTTCTCTCCCTCTCTCTCTTGAAAGCAACGATTTTAGGTCCCGTGATACTGTTAATGTAATTTATTGTATTGTTTATTTGGCGAATTTTTTCAAATTGCAAAGAATTGCTTTTTGTTTTTAAAAAGTTTTTAGTCATTTTAGTTGAAGAATTTATTTTAAATCGGGGGGGGGGGGGAGTGATTTTCGCTTATTCAGAGAACTGTTTTTACCTTTATCATTTTTTTTCAAAAGATATCTTTTTGATTGTTTTATTCTTTTTCATATGGGGATATTGCAGCGGGATTTCCCGTTTGTTCTAGATGGGTAGTTAGTTTTTTACACTTAATATCTGAGAACTTTTTTTATCCTTTGAGTATGACTGAAAGAACAAACCGTCAAGTATGGGAGAAAAAATAGCTAATGAAACAACTGCTCAGTGGGCATTAGATAAATCAACTTGTATAATAAGTATACGCATTCTGACACCAAGCAGCTTAAAGCCTTTTCTTTTTACTTATTTTTTTCAACAAAACGGTTCAAACACTTGATAGTTTATTGAAATTTTTTAACTTTTCAATTTACAAAATTTGAACAGAACAACGTCTGTCGGATCGTCTAGTTTCAGGTATATATTTTGTTAAGAAATCATTTTAAAAGAATAGTATTTCGTTGATGGAGTACGTTTTTATAAATAAATGGGCGGTAAAGCATAGTTGATATAATATCGGCTTTAAAATGATAGCTTTTTAACTCCGCTAGTATACTTAACACGCTAAATGTTTTACCTGCCTGATAGTTATGTTGTAGAAAAGTTATTGTAGTAAGATTCGAATTTCATTCGTCATTGTCTCGCGCCGATCAGTTGTCTTGTTCAGATTGACTCCGACTTGAACGGTTCATGTCACACCACTTGTAATAGTATAACGATATGTTTGAAATAATAAAAATTTATTTACTTAAAAAAAAAAAAAAGTTCTCCAGAGTTGTAAATGTTCAGTGCAAACCTAGCTTAAGGTGAGCAAAATTCTTATTTCCTGCAAATATGTAATCAATTAAATTTGAGAGATAATAGCAAATCACTGAAGTGAAAAACTAATGTGGGGTACAGACTGAATTGAACTGAGTATTTTAGAATTTCCTTATTTATACATTTATTATTGTTTTATCGAAATAATTAACAAAATACAGTAGCCGCCGCTTATTTGAATCACGTTTGTCCTGAACAATTTTTGATTCCATAAAGCGACTGATTCAATAAAGCTGGATTCTGTTCTGTTTTTTTTCCTATTTGATTCATTAAAGCGGCTGATTCAATTAACCACTGATTGAATTAACCGGCATCCAAAGTATAAACATTTAACTATTCATGTTTTTATCAGCATTCCAATTCAAGTTGTTGTAACAACATGTGCACAGTGCACATGACATGTTGCTCTTTTCTCTCAAAGCAGAATTGTTGCACAAAATGCAACGAGGTTTGTGAGCTCTTAAAAATCATGTGTTTCTGATATTAGCAATTGTTTTCTCAAACATTTCAATATTTCATTAGATGATGTGACATGAATTGGTTACTTTACAAAACAAAAAAAAAAGAGAGGAAAAAATATTTATTCATTGATGGAGTAATTTATATTTCCGTGTAACCTGCACCTTCTATATCAATTTCCCTCTTAAATGCCTTTAATTGCTATGTCGAAAGCCATACTCTGCCGCTGCAGAAACCTGCCCGAAATGAAAATTACATAGTTGAGCGTTTATGGGGAGATCAAACCCCTCAGTACAAGCCTCCCATTCTCCTCGTTTCCATTCCCCCCATCAATCGCGTGCCCCACCTCTAGTTAAATTCTCACTGTTAAATTCCCCCCTCTTATTTCGGAAATACCTGTTGACACGATCTTTCTTCTGCGGTCGTCGTGCCAAAGGAACATGTGGATTATTTATTTGTGTGTGTGTGTGTGTGTGTGTGTGTTTTCTTTTTTCAAGTTACAGCTGCGGTTTTTGTTCTGGATTTTCGCGTAACTTCTCGTTGCTTCAAAAATGAGTTAGTGTTGTTTTTTAGGATTGACTTAAAACTTTACTCGGCATTATTAAAAATTAAATCTTTCAAAATTATTATGGAGTGCATTTTTTAATTTTTGGACGTAGGGGCTGTTTATAAATGATGTCCCGCATTTTTTCAAATTTCCCTCCCCTGTCACATGACACGCTCTATTACACAAGCAAATTTAATTATGGAAAAAATGCCTGATGTTACACTTTTTACTTTCTCCTTCCCCCTTGTCACCAACTGATACAATTTTACAACCCCCCCCCCCCCTCCCGTCAAAGCGTGACCTCCTTTGTGGACGATCCCCATAAGTGCTTTATTATGTTTTGGGTTTTTCACGAGTTGCGAGCACGTTGTACGTTCGTTTTTGTGTACATATATAAGAAATAATTTTTGTTCAGAATGGGGTGAAAAATTCAGCCTGCACTAGATTTATTATAATAATTATTATTGTTACTATTATTTATTTTTTCGTGCATCTTTGCTCGTAAACTAAAACAATAGGCAAAAGGAAAGTGAAAAAAAAAGAATGTTTTGCAACAATTTCGCTGAAGGCATATGAAAAAGTCAAAAATAAATAAACATAATTGATTATTATCGGAAAATCAAGTCGTTTCTCTTCTTGAAAACTGGTATTTTTGTTTTTAAATTAAGGTGGAATGGTTCGTTACGTCTACACCCTTATTTGCATTGGAAAACGTTCTTCGTGTGGGAGGAGTAGATTCCTGGATAATTTTCAAGTGTTTCTTGGTTTCTTATGCAGGTGACATTGACCTTATAAAAATCCGAACTTGAAATCTTTACGCGAACTTAGAAGAAACCTTAAGTAAAATAATAATAATAAGCAAGAATCGGCATAAAACAATTTCTCTCTTTTCTGACGTAGAGAACTGGAATTCCTAAGGGAATAGTGTGCGAAATCGCAAAGATTTATTTCTCTTTTTATTTTTCTTCAAACTAAACTATACATTTGTTTGCACATTTGTCATTCTCGGTAGATGCAACTTTGATCTTCGAAAATTTTAAAAGTAGTATGTTTCTGAAGTCGTAATTTTTAGGAACGTATTTATTTAGAATTGTTCGGGTTCTAGTATTTTAAAAATTTGTACATTGTAGTACTATGTAACTACTCTGTGTTTCGGTTTTATAACTTATTTTAACAAAGAACGATATCAAAATTAATTTTATTGCTATTGATGCCTTAGATCATTAGAATCAAAAAGTTTTTTTTTTTTAATGACGTCATGTAACTATGTCGAAGAATTTCAGTAAACCTCGTATCCAGTTTTATTGAATCATAGTGAACTGTCTAGTATATATTTCCGCCATGTTGTCTTGAAACCTTTTGATCAATAACGAGCGATTTTTTTTTTCAACGAATGAAGTCATCAATTTCCTAATTAATTAGCAAGTCCTTGATCGATATCTACCATCTGCCTGTAATTTATTGACAAAATCTTTGTTCATTTGCACTTTTCATAATTTACCTTTGAAAACAATAACCGATGTATATTGTCTAATTGCTCGTTTTCAACAATTTTATTGAAAATTACTAAGTAGGAGAAGTTAACGTGAGAAATTAGTTTGGGAGAAAAAATGAATAATGCACAATAGAAGATTACATGGAAAACAGGAAACAAAGGTTATTAAAACCTACATGCTTATGGCAATAAAGAATTTCTAAGAATAAATATTGCAAATGCAGAACTACACAATACGGCTAATTTTTGTGTTTGGACTATGGGCTGTTTGAAAAAAACCAGCTAACCACGATCTTTTTTAAGTTGCGTCGTAGTACAGTAGACCCTCGTTTTGCGTGGGTTTATTTTACACGGTTTCGATTATACGCGGTTTAAGATTTGACACCTTTATTTTATTTTACGCGGATGAATTTCGGTTTTACGCGGATGCGGCAATGCAAACAGATAAAACTTCCCCCTCTTTCAAAATCCAAACTCCTAAAGATTGCAGATTACGCGCAATCAACTGCATTTTGGCTTGGTAATAATCGAGCTTGGGGCACTGGAGACATTTTATTGGATTGGTTCAAGAGCCCTTTCCAGAAGTAAAGTTATTAAACTCACACAGTTCAGAACTCACTGGAAGAAGAGCTTTTAGGAGTGACAAAGGAGGCCAAAACCAACGAGGATACCGACGTCGGTGACGCACAACCAAACACGTTCACATTGAAAATTTTGAGCCATTCCTAGACAATAGAATTGATTTTTCTGATTTGTTGCTGAAGGAAGATTCTATCGTAGAAATGACTCAAGTGATCATGGATTCGTAATGCTCTGTAAAGAATTACGGAGAAAAATTCTTAGTGACTACCAAAAGACTATCAGAGCCAGTTCCTCTTTATAAACAGGGCACGAAATTAATTTGTGTACTCTTTATGCATGTTGTGCATAAAAAGTCGATATAGGTACACATTGAACTTATTATACAATTAGTCATCACTAGAATGAAGTATTTTGTTATCTACGGAACCAAACCCCTATTTTAACACTAGTGTTAGGTCTCAATTTACGCGGTTTCGATTTACTCGGCGTTTCCGTGGAACGTAACCCCCGCATAAAACGAGGGTCTGCTCTATTAATATGGATGCAGCTATACATACGTACACGTTTGCGTCGGGAGGGAATTAACAAGATCCAATTCACGCCGATTCCGTTTATAACGTTTTCATATGAGCCCAGCCCCTCAAATTGATGAAAGCTGCATAATATCATATATAGTTTGGGTGGAATGATGATAAAAAAAAGTGAGCCTCCGACCTTTTTACATGCTACGAAGGGGGATCGAGGGCTCAATGGAATGGCATAAGGTGTCATTATATTGCCGTGCGTGTTCCGAATATGTATCATTTGGAGGTATTGCGTGACCTTGGATTGAAAAAAGCGACCAGGGCGGAGTGAGGTTGGTACATTAACAGGTATGCTGATATCCGTGTATCATCTTGGAGATTATAATACCTTTTCTTGCTTTTAGAGTTCTTGTAGGCCAGGAATGATTTTTTTCCTTTCTCGTTATTATTATTTTTTTTTTTTTACTTCATAGTTCTGTGTTAATTCGCACTTAGATTCTTGTTGAACTGTCATGCTGATGAGATCCGATTGCTACCGTGTTCACTTCTACTTTGCCGTTGCTCGTTATCTTTTTTCTTTCTTTTTTTTCTGGAAAAATTTGGTATTTTGAAATGTGATACTTGATGAATATTTCAGATACTAAATTTTGTCCTCGATTGTAAACGTTTGTTCGCTAACGTAACCTAGTTTACATGTTGTCGCAAATTTATATTATCACAAAAAAGACTTCGCATTTATTTTTATGGAATTAAATATCTTGCTTCGTAAATAAATGATTTGAAAAAGAAAAAAAAAAAAAAAATCCCCTAAAATGTGAACTTCAGCTTAATCTTGTTTTACCGAACACCGCTATAACGACGGTGTTGAACTGTATTTCTGCGTGATAAGAATTTAATTAAAGTGTTACCTATGTAAGGACTAAAGGAAAAATAAGTGACTTATATTCCAACTGCCAGTTTGAAATATTAACTGTCGCAGATTTTGTTTTTGCCTCACTCAACGTTAGTGCAACAATCAGGGTCCGATTGAAATCTTAGGACAGTAAGCCAGACGTAGCTGCAGGGGCCCCCATGAATATAGTGCATTTGACAAAAGTGCTGTAGAGTTGTCTGTGACCGCACCTTTTTTCTAATTACCTATGCTACAGGCTATGGGACACGTTGCAAAAAATAGTTGTTTTGATGTTAAAAACCACACTGTTATACACTTAATAAATCGCTATTGATTCTAAACACCATAAAAAAAGAATTAATGCCATATTTTAACACAAAATTCCATATAGTCTTATTTTTTGAGGCTCCTAAACCGGGCTTGATGGGCCTATTATAGGTAAATCGGGCCCTGGCAATTACAGTGAAATCCCGTCATAATGAATACCAATTAACGAAATATCCGTTTCAACGAAAGAAATTTTCAGTTCCGATTTAATTTCCGCTACATAAATAATTTCCATTAAAATGAAATTCCCGTTTCAACGATAAAAAAAATTGCGGTCCTTTGAAGTTCGCTGTAACGAGATTTCACTGTAGTTGCATTTTCTTCGCAGAATAAAGTCGTATATTTTTCATGGAGAGATCTTGATATCATTTTGCCATTTCAACTAGCTACGAGTATTATATGTGCATTTTAGTTCAACCGTGTTATAGGCCTTGGCCTTACTATGAAATAAATCTGTTAGTCGGATAATCGGTTCCTGGCGCACTGTCAACTTTCATTCACCCAGTGCAAAGTGGCAATTAGACGAGTCTCGCCCCTTCCTAAATGCTCCAAACCTACCGATCAAATCCCACCCAGGCGATTGCCATTCTCATACCTGAGCAGTAAGTAATTACACTCCCTAACTGTGTGCACGCCTTCCCCTTTGCTGCTTCTTTTGCCAGTTATTTATATCGCGCATTCGCATGTCAACCTGTTAAGGAGGACAATAAAACTTCAGCATGTCCTGTAAATCCCCGTGTCATTTTCTGGCGCACAACAAAGGGACGACGCATCACCCGGAGCAAAATGAACGAGGCATCAGGGAATGGTCGCGTCAAAGGAAAGCAATAAAAGTGTAATTTTGTGTCCTCTTGTTCGATGTGGTTGTAAAAACGCCCGTCGAGAAAAAACTTTGTGTTCCTGTGTGCGTTATGAGATTGACAGCGCTACAATGGCAGCGTTTTGACTCTTCCCTGTGCTCTGGTCGTTGGGAATCTTGTTGTCTCGTTACAGTTATTTCTTTCCTTTTGAGCAGTTTTCAATCATTTTGCTGCTTTGTTTTATGTTTAGTTGTTGAGCTATTATTGCCTAAGAAGAAACAAGTTTCAAGAAGTTTGAAAGGCTCTTAAATTTTTATCTCTCTATACATTAACACAAATTACCATAAAAAGTAGTCGAAAACTTTGTACTGCATAGTGAATAAAATATGACAACGTATATAAAGTACAAATTGAGAAACAATTTCTCAATTTGTAGTTTATATACGTTGTCATATTTTATTCACAAATTACCATGTTCTCGTACAAGAGTAAATGTAATTTTGTAAAAGCTTCTTTACTATTTAACTTACTGTTAAGCAGACGCCATTGACCCAGCCCATCTTACCTTCTATATAATATTTAACGACAACAATTGCATGATATTCAAATCCACATTTGTGTTAACCTCCAGAAACAGTTATTTAACTGTTATTGATAGATAAGCATATGCATACCGTCACTAGCGCAGCCAGAAATACCTTCTGGAGAGGTTTTTATTTTTGATTAAAATAGCCTTTCATATGCATAAACTATTGTATTAGAATTTGCATTTATGTTAAAACTAAGGGTTCTAAGGGGAGGTGGCGTTTTAGCCCCCACCCCTTCGCTGCCCCACTGCATACTGTTTGAAATCATTTGAGACAACTGTTTGGAAGGAGATTTGATCAATTGCGAAATTTCATTTCTAACTCCCATTCTCATCATTGTCTTTTTAAAATTAATGTCTTCCTCTGTTTTATCAATATCACTTCATAACAAAGTCTAATGCTATATTTATGAATTTTCGTTGTACTTCAACCTGAAATGAAAAGTTTCTCATCACGAGACATCCCGATTACGTTAAATGTTCTTCACAAATGTAAATAATCCAATTCAACAGTTGTCGATGCAAAGAGAAAGGATGGAAAGTAAAAAAAAAAAAAAAAAAAAATTGAAAAAAAAAAAAAAAAAAAGAAGATAATAATAGATTACATATATCAGTAAAAAGCATCTTTGAATTGCGTGGCTAATAATTAGCCATCTACAAAAACATTGATGTATTGCATAGAAAAAGAAAAAGTTATTTATTCGACCAAACTTCTCATTGTATAATATTCGGAGAAGATTGTTTTGTAATTCTGCTGAGTTTTGTAAGAAGTTCTTCTGAAAACATTTCCACTATAATATTCATGTAATATTAGTCTACGTGGCTATAAATTAGGCGCCTGTCCTTCAAGGCGCTGCTGTAATAACTTGAGCAAGATAAGACTGACTGCAAAGGTCCTGTAAATTGGTGCCAAACATTTCTTTTATCAGCTCTTTGTTCGGCTAAAAGGTTCTTGGAAAATCGCCTCGAGCCAGTCCGATATCGCTTTCGAACCGAGCTGGCTAATTTCTACTCCTTTTATTGGTACTTCCTCGAAGTTGGGGTATTCCTTTCCATCCATATTCTCGATCAGAAGTAGTATCTCTCCACGCGCCGTTCAGCATAATAAATGGCGATTACCGTAGCCCGAGAAAAGGGAAGAAAAAAGTAATAAAAAAAAGTGGTGTGTGGTAGTAGAGGCCGGGCACGAATAAAAAAAAAAGTGCAACAAGAAAAGAAATATGAAAACACCCGGTAGGTCCGGTTTGTGTTGAAGCGGGTGATTGAGCCGCCTGACGCCTGTGGAAAATGGGGGGTGCTAACAATCTTCCCGACCACCCACAGACATCAAGTACCTTCCTTTGCTTTGCGTAAGTACTGGCAAATGCGCGTACACTAAATAGGAGGAGGTGTCATAAAAAGGGCCTTTTGAATTCTCTCGTACAAAAAATTCCTTTCTTTTTATTGGGAAGTTTTTATGTCTTGAGGATCGAGTTTGATGTGATGGTTTATGTACCGGTTACTCAGGGAGCTTTTGAGGGCTCGTGGGAATTTGTTTTGTTGCAGCATATTTGCTTTTGTGAAATTTTAGTGTTTTATTTAATTGCTCTAATAGGCAGTGCTTCGATTATGTATGAAAAACGGGACTGCGTCTTCATAATATTTTTATTATGTATATTGCTGAAAGCAGCGTTTAAGTGCGGACTCTCTTGTAAACCATGTTACTCTTCAGAACTTATTTACAAACGTAAATAGCTATAATTGTGTTGTGAAGAAATTCATGTAAAAATCGAAAGAATTCCTATGGCTGAGCTTTTTAGTACGGAAAATTATTTATCCCAGTTCAAT
This sequence comes from Uloborus diversus, assembly GCF_026930045.1. NCBI lineage: Eukaryota > Metazoa > Arthropoda > Arachnida > Araneae > Uloboridae > Uloborus > Uloborus diversus. The sequence goes on from NC_072732.1 coordinate 38,075,297, forward strand.
TTTGGGCCATTCCACGGAAAACGGTCATTTTGTCCCGCACGTGACGCCTCATATATTTCATTGAAAAGAATACTTTAAAATATTAATGAACAAGTTTTTTTCTGCTTAACGAATTACAAACTTAGGTGTGATATGAGGCCCCCTAGTTTCAAAACCGGATACTTGTAGGAGCGGACAAACGCACAACTTGTAAAAAGTCCGGTTTTAAAACTGAGGCAGACCTTCCCGCCCCATTTCAAGGGGGAAAGAAGCGGTTTTTGAACCTAATATTGAGCAGGCAAATATGCCTTATGATTCTCTACAAGATTAACAAAAAAAAAAAAAAAAAAAAGAAAATCGAATTTTTTGCAAGTATCCGGTTTTGAAACTAGGGGCCTCATATCTTAAGCGAGAAATTTCGTCACTACCCTTTAAAATTATTACTTTTTAATGAAATGTATGAGCCGTCACGAGCGGGATAAAGAGTTGACTTTTTCGTGGAATAGCCCTTTCGCATCTGTTGAAAATAGTTAGATTCTTTGTGTGTGTTCAAAGTTGCCCTCGCCCTTTATCTAAATTTAGTATTGATAACTTAAAATGCGAATCACGCACCCCCTTATATTGATTTCAAGTGCGAAGGTGAAGAAAGAAGTTGTGCTTAAATAAATGCAATATTGCATCCGCTCTTCACTCTCATAAGATATTAAAAATGTATTTAGATTAAAAAGAAATACTCTTGCTGTAAAGTCGCGGAAACGCTGAAATAAAGAATTTAAGAAGACCTTAACTCCTCCCCCCCCCAGCGATAGTTATGGTAGTAAATCACATATGTATGGCAATTACATAAGTGTAGTTTACTCAGTTTGTAATTTAATTCAAACTAATTGAATGGGTGCCTAGAAGAAGGACATATGTTACAAATTAAGAATTTTATTTTTAATTTGTAACATATGCCTTTCTTCTAGACAGGAAGGACTAAATATTAGTGAAAATTAAGTTTAACATATGTTCTTCTTCTAGAGACTCATTCAATTAATGTTTGTACTTATTTGTATTACCACGGTAATAAATTCAGTTGATTCCCCCCCCCCCCAGTATTTTTTTGTTTTTGATGTTCTCCTTGAAATTATGTCTGTGGGATTCTTAATTTATGAGCTTTTGATTATTATTTAAATTCGAATATTCTTTAGAACATACAGTGTGCTAATAAAATCTGAATTTTTTTCTTCTATTATTCGAGTCGTCTAAAAACAACGCCACTTTCTTAATCGAAACGCTTATCTTCATTTAAAAATCCCCCCCAAGAGCGCTCTAACCTCGTCCTTGATTTCTCATTTCAAAGAAGATTAATGATCACCAATCGACTTGCCACAAACTCGGCAAGCGAGCTCTCACCCTATCTGAGAGAAACCTGTTGCTGTTCTTTCCCAATCCCTTCTGATAAGGTTGTCTAGCCGTCAATCAAGCGATCCGCTCGCACCCCCTGCAGAGTCCGCTGGTACTCCCTACCCGTTCAGTGTGGCTCATTTTGGCAAATTATTGTGGTGGACCCTGTTTATAGGACATGGGGGTTCGGGCACATTCCTCGCGCTCTGTATTTGAAAAGCAGGTGGAACCCCTCTTTTTTTTCCTCTGTGGATTTGCTTTGTTTGCACGTTTTTCTCATTGCTTCTTGGAAAAAGTTGTGGTTTTTATGCCTCGGAAAGTTCGGTTTTCTTTCATTGTCCGGAAAAATTGTTGCTACCTCTATTTGTTTTTTCTTCTTTTCGAAAATCCTCCCACCAATTTGTTTTCAACTTTTTTAAAGGGAGGGTATATAGACCTGGCCGTTTAGTGTGACAGTTAAGTGACAGGTCTGCTTTAAAAAGAAAATGAGTTGAGTTTATCTCGAAACAATGTTAAATGTCTGAACATTAAAGATAAATTTTTTTTTTCTTACCTTGTTCATGAAATTAAACTTGACTTAATCTAACGGATTATATTTTCCTTAAGTAATTCGTAGTAAAATAAATCAAGAACTTACAAACCTTCGCCATTGTTCTTTGTTTCAAGTATCGTAGTTATGATTTTCTGATCTTCTTTAGGGCATGACGAAATGAATAGACTAGTGGTCACGATTAGTAAATAATCATGTCTGTTAATTTTTTTCCGTACATCTGCTAATAGCCATTAAAAGTTTCTTCAAGGTATTGTATTGTCATGCTGTATTTACCATAAATTTTCTTTTCGTATTTTATTTAGCTTTTTTATGTTAAGTCTTGGACTACTGATTTTTTTTTTTTCCGTTTTAAACGATTATGAAAAAAATACAGTCTAACCTCCATATATCGAACTTCCACATATCGAAATTTTTTATATATCGAAACCCCAGCAAATTTCTATGTTCATTACATAGAAAAATTGTTTCTATGTATCGAAAAAATCTCTATATATCGACATTTTTTTCGAGACGTTAGTAGATTTTTTTTTTACATTTTAGACTGTTTGTCTCATGAAAAATGAAGGTTAGGGGAGAAAATTATGTCCACTAAAGGTTGCAAAGAAACTCATAAGGAATCTCGGGTTGAGCAGATAAGTTGTTAATCCGCTCTGGAGTTCTTAAAATTCCCAGAAGTGTATTTCAAATCTTAGTTGTAATCAGTAACACTGTAAAATCTGTTTCAAGTTATCACTTTTGTCTGTTGATTATCATTCCTAGTCTTTTTAGCTGCAGTAAAATCATTCAAGTTAAGTAGATTGATTTTTTACTTTTCTCTCGATTACATTGTCAAAACAAAAATCCCCTAATGTTGCGGATCAAGTTGAATTATCGAAGAATGAAGATCCGTGAAGGCGTAAAAATATAATTTCTGTATTTTTTTAATTATTAACTTTCATTTCATCCGATGCTCGTATAAATTAGAAATTTAGTTTCATACTCGAAAATTAGCTTTAATTTTAATGTTTTAGGAGATTTTTATGATAAAATAAGATTGTTTCCACATATCGAAATTTTTATATATCGAATTTTTTTCCGGCAATTTGCTACTTCGATATATGGAGGTCCGACTATATACATTAATGAATTTTTTTTTTCATTTCAAAATATGTAAGAAAAAAAATCTAAATAACATAGAAAAGGAAGCAAAATTACAAACCAATCATTATTGTTTTCAATTTTCTAGATACTTATTTTATTAAATGCACCTGTTTTCCAGAAAACAATTTCACAATATTTGGCTCCAAATTTGTGACACTGTCAATAATCGTGCTAGTCGATTTGTAGTGTTTGCTTACATTACAAATCGAGCAATATACAAATGTATTTATTGTTTTACATTGTTCTGGTAACTTCAAAACAATGGGCCACACGGATCAGCGTCGCCGGCCGGATGCGGCGCACGGGCCGTAGGTTGGGCACCACTTGTTTATTGCTTCGTTTACTAGAAGGATCGACAATCAGGAATTTGTTGTTATAAAATTATTTTAACAAACAGTTGTTACGTTTTATATATGCCTTCAAAAATACTCTGCAGCGTTTATTTAATCTTTTGAAAGAATAACCGAATAATGTGAAATTTCAGAACCAAATAAGATTTGATACTTTTTTTTTGTTGCAAAGTTTGTGTTTTATGTGTATTTTCAGACTGTTTGCACTTATTGCACTCATGTCTGGATATAGTAAAGTTGAGGAAATCCGTTCTCAACTATGATACCAAACTGTTTGCGTTTTGTTTCTGGATGTAGCTGATCCAAATTTAATTGTAATTGCATTGAATATGATATTATTTTTCAGTGCTGGTTGTCATGAAGCAGACAAATGTTTCTTTCTGTGTATGTAAAGAGCACACAAATTTACAATCTTCCAACGATACCAATCGCGTCGCACCTGCGCGAATTCCTTCGGTTCTCTGAATAGCTGCCCAATATTGTAATTGTTAATAAACGTGACGCTTCTATACCGCAGCAAGATATTCTCTTCCCTTTTCTGTATGATTTCCCATTTCCCCGCCGTACAATCACTTTCACTGCCTTTCAGATGTCCGCATTCATCGCCTCTTCTCCCCCATCCATAATTCATGGCCTGAAAAAGAGGGTTAAGTATGTTTTGGGGCTGCTCTCTATTGACAAAATATGCGTTGCAGTGTACTTTTGGGATTAGTGCCGCCAATATCCCCCCACTTTGCTTTGATACCACGGGATTTGACCGATGACTGACGCAGTCTCCGGTAGCTCTATTAGAGAAATACCTGCAGCAGCACATGTCGGAAGGGGGGGGGGGGCGTTGATGACTCTGCTTCGCCGTCAACTTCAGTTGTTTTTGACTTTGTGCTTGAAGATCTAGTTGAAGAAGGCCATTCCATGTGACGGAACGGGACATTTGAAGCAGTTTTGCCTGTAGGTTTTTTTTTTTTTTTTGGTAGCAACTTAAAGATTCGTCATAAAAACTGCATAGGAAGTTAAAGTCAATAGTTTTGCAGGAAATAATTGAATTAAATGCTATGGGGCCTTTCCACGAAAAAGTCAACCCTTCGTCCCGCAAGCGACGGTTCATATATTTTATTAGTTACAGTACCTTTTAAACATTTTTTAAAATTGTATGAATATTGTTTTTTTTTTTTTTTTTTGAAACCATAACATACACACTTCATTTCGCAACCAATAATTTATTTTCAAAATCATAAAATATTGCCCACATTTTTTAAAAATTCAAAAAATTTAGGAAAATTTCATTTTTTTAAAATCTTTAAGGCTTTTTTGTTTTTGCACTTATTTAAAAAAAGATTTTTGCTAAGCAATCATAAGATTCATCTCTAAAAATCTATGGATCCGTTTGTTTATATATGTATTGGAACCATGGGTGCAAGACCTTCCGTCTCAGGACGGATTTCCGTCTTGACAAAATTTCCGAGACGGAGGTCGGGACGGAAAGAAATTCAATGACTTTCTTTTAATTTTTAATGAAAAAAGAAAAATTGAGTGTTTGAAAAATATGCTTTAATATTACTGGACCGTTCCATAACCACGAATTAACATCGACATTCGACAGTCGGCCTTACCCTTCCCCCACCTTTCCTTCTTTTCTAGTTTGTTGGCGCTACCTTGGGTAGACTTTCGAATCAGAACAGATTTATGTTGCAAAAGTGAAAATCTTATGTCCTAAGCGATTTTATTGCTACAACAAAAATGTTTAGGATCGGCAAAAAACTAATGGTGGGGTGCTGCAAACGCTTTTACCCCTTACATTATCCAACATCGTCTAAAATTGCGTTTTTGAAACTTCAATTTCGAAATATTGCCGAAGAAGGGTTCCTGAAATCCATCCCTTCAATAGTGCATTCAAAAAGCGTATAAACGTTATGAAATTTAAATTACAATTTCGTTTTTAAATCTTCGATTTCGGAAAAGCCCATAGCGTCTCCTCCCCCCTCTTTCTTTAATATTTTTTGAAGGTTGCCCAATATTGTGATTTTGGGACTATCAGTTTGAAATAATTGATGTAAGAGTCCCTGAACCCCTCCTTTCCCTGAACTTTACCGAAATGGCCTACTACAGCGTTTTTTGGACTTCAATTTGAAAAAAATTTTGGGGGAGAGCCCCCAGACCGCCCCCCCTACCCCCCTTATTGCCAGATTTTAGATTTTTTGGAATTATGATGTCAAAACACTTAAATATTACAATTTTAAGGCTTAAAATTTAAATCAAACAGATTCCAAAACTGGCATTGTTAAAATCTGCAACATTTATACATACAAATTTTTCCTTAAGCCCGCATGCGGGCGGGGGGGGGGGGGGGGAACTGAAAATATTTTCCGTCTTGAACACATCACCAAACTTGCACCCATGATTGGAACATTTTCTATGATTAATTATGTAAAAAATCGTAATTTTTTTTTAATATTAAAATTAAGTTTTTAAAGGTATAACATGCTCTAAATATTTGAGTAATTTATAAAATGCTTATCCAATGCACAGTTTTGTTAAATATATTATCCTGAATGCAAAAAGTATTACTTTAAAGCTGTATCTTTAATAGAAAAAAATCCTTAGGGATTCTAATGACATGAAAACACACACCAAAGAAAAAAAAAAAAAACGATCACCGAGAAAAAGCAATTTAAAATTTTTCTTTTGCATAAGAACACATAGCGAGCATGACCTAAAACTACTCATAACTTTTTAAATATTTGAACTAAAGCGATGAAACTTTTCCCTTGTGTTTGAAATAATTTGTAGTTTTGAAAAAAAGCAATAAAATATTTTTTTTGACCGTTTGATCATTTTTGAGGTACTGTGACCCGTAAGGTAATGACAAACATTTTTGCTTGTTTGCAATTTGTTTGGCAGAAAAAAAATTGTTCATTCATGTTTTGAAGTATTATTTTTAATGAAATACATTGGACGCTGGGTAATTGAATCAGTTTTTAATTGAATCAACCCCTTTAATGAATCAAATCATTAAAAACAGAAGAAGATCCAGTTTTATTGAAGTTGCCGCTTTATTGAATCAAAACTGTTTTAGAACAAACGTGATTCCGATAAGCGGCGGTCACTGTATACAGGGTTGCCATGCCACAGGAAAACCTTTAAGAAACAGGGAAAACACAGGAAATTCAAAAATCAACAAAAAAGCAGGGAAAATCCAGGGAATTTCGAAAATTTCCTCAAAAGCCTGGAAAATACAGGGAATTTTTTTTTCCTTCTTAAATTAAAGTTACAAAAATCAATTCTCAAATATATAAACTACCAAAAATTAAATAAATAGTAATAATTATAATGAAAATATTAATAAAGTTCAGAAATAAAGTAAAATAAAAAAATGGTAATTTTGCTTGAAAGTTTTTTTTTTAAAGTAAATATTAAAATATTTATCATAAAAATAGAATCTTGAATTTCATGATTTTTTAGAGTGTATAAAATTAGTCGTCAATAATCATTGTTCTGGGTCACTTATACACTTTTAGGTTCATGGCTTAGAGAAGTTTTTATATTTTTTTGAATAAAAAGTTGAATATATTCAACCACCATGCTATTATTTCAGTTATTATGAATTCGTAATTTATTTTCCCTTATTTATTTAGAAATTTGTGTTTCGTTTTTTTTACCCTGTGGTGAAATTATCAAGATATAAATGTTCTTTTCCAAACAATCAGTGCTCGCTCGTTTTTAATGTTTTATTTTCATACAGGGAAAACACAGGGAATTTTTTTTCCAAAATTGAGTGGCAACCCTGGTATATGAGGTGTTTACGTGCAGGATAAAAGGACCTTTTTCCGTGGAATGGCCCTCTAAAATGCCTGTGGTGGAAGAGGACATATGAGTTCCGATCCGTCACACGCATTTTATCGTTGGTCCCAGGGACTCATTGAATGTAAATTTTTGGGAGTGCAGAAATTCTCAATTTGCCGGATGGGAACTCTAACATTTGCCGAATGATGGTAATTTTGCCGAATGGTCAAACAAAATATGCCGAATAAGGAAATTTTTGGGAGGTTACAGTGACCTTCCATCGGACAGCCCCTGACTGATCCTTTAATTATTTTCTTTAAAACCATTACTGTAGAGCGTCAAAAATCTGAACGCACTCCCATGAAGTTAAAAAAAATTTCCTTTGTGTTCAGCAAACAATGCGTGTTAATTCTTGTTAAATTTTATAAAGCATTGTAATTACACATTGTAGCATTGGGAGTTGTTTTGTATGTAGTGTACATTACATACATATTGCCCTTACTTCCTCCCTTCCCCCTCAGTGGCACGACAACCCTGGGTGGGCCCTGGCCTTCTCAACAATTTTCTTCCAGGCCTCTCTTTTTTTGACCATGACTTGACATACATATTGCATATAATGACTTAATTTCATTATACTATTTTTCTAAAAGGTATATTCTTGGTTCTTTTCAAAAATTCGAATAATTTGAGCATTCGAAGTTTTTGTGATCCTAATTAGTTCAGATTTTTGATGTTCTACTGTAACTTTAGATTTTCTATGTAGTTCTTACCACGAATCTTTATTTTTGGCTATCAAGAAAAATATTCCTATATTGTTCTATTTGTATTTATGGAACAAAACCTACTGAAATTACTACTCCAAATATCCCGTTACGTCACACGACTTTTTAAGGACTGCACGAGAAATTATTTAATTTGAAACCTACTTGAGTCCTAAAGCTGAAAGTTAAGATTTAATTTGATAATCCCTTAATTGAATTAGGTTGATATTAAGGGCAGCATTTTAGGTTTGCTAGAAAACTACTTCTTATCAACAGGTCTTGAAAATAGTAAGGTGCATCGTTCAGTTCTTTTTCCCCTTTGCCAATGTTTTGCAACTGTTGTGATTAAAAACTTTCTTGGTAACCAGTATAATTTGGTGTTTTTTTGGAGGGAGTGGGGAATCTGTGCTTGTATTTCTTCTTTTCAAAGGCCTCCAAATGGGGGGTTCAAGTGGGTGCTACGGCACCTTGGGGTGCCGTAGGAAGACAGCAGGCGATGGTACTGCGAAGTAACCACGTTGTCTAATTTTTGCTTTTAATTGCACAAAAAATAGTGCAAAAGTGGCTGCTTTGCGCGTTCCAGATACTACTTTACTTTAATGTAACAAAAAGGCAAAATATTATTCTTCTACATTAATAATTCAAAAAAAAAAAAAAAAATCTTAGTTTAGTAAATAAATACTACGTTTTTGCTCTGTTTTTGCATACTTTTGTTTTCCACAAAATCATGCTAGTATATAAATATGATGTTCTGCTTATATATACGGTTCTATTTTTATGTAAATAAATAATTATATACATTGATATAGACATATATACATTTAATAGAGATAAATGATTCGGGTGCAGTGAGAAATTTTGTAACTGTTCAAAGGGTGCCACTACTTGGAATAGTTTAGGAACCCTGCTCTGAAGAGTTTTTTCTTGTGGTGGTTAAAAATCATGATCACAATAATTCTGTAACTAATTGTCCTAAAAATGAGTTCTTGGCCGTCGAAACAGATGTCTTAAAACTTCACTGGCGAGTTTTGTTTTGAATTATTTTCCAGCAAATAAAACAGGTTATTCGTTTTTGCCCCTTAGTTTTCTCTCTCCCCTCATTAGCAAGATCGAATAAAAGTTTCTGGAATTTCCCCCTCGTTGCCTTAAACGACTGTTCATTTTGGGCGTCATAAAAACTCGTGATTCTTGTCCGCCCTATTGGTTAATGTCATAAGGGGGCGCTTATAGATTCCCAAGCATCGTGATTGGTTGGGTAGTAATCTTTTTAAACAGAAACATCATTACGCTAGGATTCTTGCATCAACAGCCTCTCATCTCCCCCCCCTTCTTATTCTGTGGGATACGAGGCTAGCGGAATTTGTTTTTGTGAAGTTTTTTTTTGTCCCGAAGCTGCTTTAATGCTTATATTGACGTTGCGAAGCTAATTAAAGGATAATTTATTGTGTTATGTGTGGTTTTTCTGTTTTGTGCTCTGTACAAGGAAGTAAACTTGCTGTGGGAATTAGGTAAAAAAAGAAAAATGGCTACCTGTTGCAAGAGAAAGCAAGAAAAATTACATAATATTTTGTGTCGTTCCATGCTTTGTACATCTGGACTCAGATTTCTATCCATTGTATTTTAATCAATTTGTTTCAAGCTCTTAAACCTAAACTATATAAATCTAATAACAGCTTGCTTCTTGTCAAAAATAGCATGTCTCTTTGAAAAATTTGTTCTCAATACTTACTAATGTATTTTTGTCCTTACCTCCGTTATTTTTCTGTTTCTTTTTAATCATTTGTTGCCGCAGAGTCCTAGGTTTTAACTAATATTTCCAATCCTAATATGGTAAAGTTATGATCCCTTCCCCCGAAGGCAGATCCCCTTCCCCGAACTATTGTTTTTCGACGCATGGGCGCCCATATGCAAATATTTATTCTAGGGAAGGGGGGCTTGAGCCCCCACTTGCCCCCCCATTTGGGCGCCCATGTTTTCGAGTACAGTAAAACATATCTACAACGATACTGTTGGGACCTAAAAAAATATCGTAATAGACAGGTTATCGTTATAGACAGTAACGTTATACACAGGTTTCACTGTAATTACTTTTGTGGTTCATCATGTCAAACGGTACGATTTTCAACGTAATAACAATAAGAAGAACCTCATTGGCTTCACAGGTACAAAACAAAATTGGGATTCACCCCAATACTGTGGCATGTGGTACTCTAAAATAAATTTTTAAAGTGCATATCGCTTTTGTGATAAAAGACCCAGTTTCGAAAATTATCAGTCTGTGAACATTGAACAAATACTGTATTTCCACTCTTGGGCCAGCGGTTAGGGAGTGAAAAAAAGGTCGAATACGGAAGTAATTGGTGGAAGACTGGAAATTGCTTTAATCTATGGTGTATGGGTCTGGAATGACCATACTAAGTTTTCCCCCTTCTACTAAGTGAGCTTTAGCCGTTACGGCCAAATTAGTGACAAAAAAAAAAAAAAAAATAATAATAATTAATTTGAATTTTGAAATTTTGAATTCAAATTATGTTTTTCGCAATCACGAACTGAGACAGGACCCTACTCATTGGAGTTATTGTTTCTAGAAACGGCTCCTTTCCCCCCCTCCCAAGCCTGCCTCTCCTCCTGGGCGGTTACGTGTGCATAGTTGTGTGTATGCACGTAGGCGTGTGAGGGTATGTGTGTGAACGTGCGTGTGTGTAGGACATGGACGCCTCCTACCAGGAGAAGCGGGTAGCTCAAAACCGGAGCAGCCGCGCCGCGCCGCCAGCAGAGGACGGTGGGCGGTGGTGCTGCATAGGCTTCTGATCCAAGTTGAAAAAGGCACGGACACCAAAAATGGTCAAATGAGAATAATAAGCAATCGTGATTGCTCAAAAAAAAAAAAAAAATGTTTTTTCATTAATATAACTGTCAAAAATAACTCTTCCAATAACCATACATATAAACAGACTACTTGTAGAGATTAAAATTCTGAACAAAATGAGTATCTACAATGTATATCTTAGTTAAGTACTAAGTGCACAACCTAATTTTAAAGTTAGGTTAAATCACTAATCAAGCGCTTCAAGCCAGGACGTACGTACCTTTTTCACTCCCACGGGCCCTCCCCGAGATCCCCTGGAATAGAACGCCATAACACTAAAACACATGTCTGCTTTCCTACCTACGGAAGCAGCTACTTAGGTACGTATTCAACAAGTTGGCGTACTTGATGTGGCTGAAAACAATTTATTTCATTACAATGAAACAAAGAAATGAAAAAGAAAGCGCCAAAATACTGATAGGTTAATTTCAAGTAGAACTATCCAGAGGAAGTGAATGATTTTGAGTGACATAATTTGAATTAGAAAATCAGTATTATGTTCAAGGTAAAAAAGTTTTTTAGTTTGCTTCTTGAAGTAATCAATTTTTTACTTTAAACAATTTAAATATTTAATCTATAATAATAAATGTTTTGCTGTTAGACATGGTATTATATTAGATGCGATTTAGAAAATCAACATAAAATATTACAAATTCAAAGTTTTAAAGAAATGCGCGTTAAAAACAATAGGTTAGTATTAAAAAATATATATTGTATTATTACAACAAGAATTTAGTACAAATGGCAATCATCTGGACTTCAAAAAAGTTACTATTTTCCTATTAACAGAGTCTACATAAAGTAGCAAATATTAAAACAAAAAAGCTATAAGTTAACATACGCAGTAACTTTAAGTAGTTTCCGAAACATAGCTGTAAATCTTTAAAAATTCAAACTCAAAAATCATAAACTATAAAATTTGCAAAAATTACTATTAAAAACATTAGTTTAGAAATACAAAAATCGTTAGTGTATGTATAGTGAAATTACATTCGATTCTTATTTAAGATATTTTTTTGCTAGACCAGCAGCTATTCATTAAAAAATATTTATCTTTTTAATAAACGATAGACGATAAATAAAAATTCACACCTGTATCCATGAATGCTAAACTTTTGCATTTCATCAGTGCGTAATTTCTTCAACATATGCAGTTAAGAGTAATTAGAAAAGTATTAGACTTGTGATTATAGAAAAAATATGTTATTACGATAACTTGAAGTACAGAGGGCATAATAGAGAAAGACGTCAGCTATAAAAAGTTACAAACAATACATATACACGTGGATCACTTAAAATAATACGTTGAGCACGGCTAAAACATTTGAAAACATGCGAAAGAGTAGCGTAAATTTTCTCGCTTAATTTGACATGATAGTATTTTATGGCTGATTTCCACAAATTTTTGAATTCCACGTTCTTTGACTTTTATCACGTCACCTTCCATGTGTAATTTATCCCAAATCACACACAAGTCAGTCATGTTTTTCCCAAATAGTTCACTCACGTAATCACTGATTGAGCTATATTGTACCATTTCTCACAGCCAAACATGTAATATTATTAATTAAGTTTTCTTCAAATTGTGTAAATTAAAAAATTGATTTACTTCAAGAAAGGTGAACTGGAAAACTCTTTTACCTTGAACTTTATTACTTTTTTTCTAATTCAAATTATGTCACTCAAAATCAGTCATTTTCTCAGTTCTACTTGAAATTAACCTATCAGTATTTTTGCGCTTCCTTTTAAGAAATTAAATAAGTTCTGTATGAAGATAGGATCCTTTTTCATTTCTTTCTTACATTGTAATGAAATAAATTGTTTTCAGCAACATCTAGTGTGGCATCTTGTTGAATACGTACCTGTGTAGCTGCTTCCGTAGGTAGGAAAGCACTGCCATTAGTGTTACGACGTTCTATTCCAGTGGTCTCGGGGAGAGCCGGTGGGAGTGGGTACGTTCTGGCTTGGAGCGCTTGATTAGTGAGGTATATTAGTATTTATTAGTATTTATTTCAAAGTTAGGCTCAAGCCTAACTTTGAAATTAAGTTGTGCACTCAGTATTTAACACAGATATACATTGTAGATACTCATTTCGTTCAGAATATTAATCTCTACAAGTAATCTGCGTATTTGTATGGCCATTGGAAGAGTTATTTTTGACATATTTTTATATTAATAAAAACAGGTGTTTTTTTTGTCACTAATTTGGCCATAACGGCTAAAGCTCACTTAGTAGAAGGGGGAAAACTTAGTATGGTCATTGCAACCCATACGGCGTCGATTAAAGCAATTTCCAGCTTTCCACCAATTACTTCCGTATTCAACTCCCCAACCACTGGGCTATTCGTTTCTCCTGTTTATTAATTTTGTTATGATGGAATAAAAATTATAGAAATAAATATTGTTAAAGAATACAAGTGATTTCTTGAGAACTAGAATTCACACCAGTAAAAATCGGTGAAATATTTATTGAAAAATTGATAAAAATGATCTACTAATATATATATATATATTTTTTAAAAGGTGAGTAATATCCAAGGAGGACAGAATAAAAATTGAAACTCTACCCTCCTTGAGCATATGGAAATGAAAATTTTTGTTCATTTTCGTGTTTATAAAATTTTTATGAAAGCAACTGCTGATTGCATCGCGGGAAAAATTTCTGCAGGATTTTTTTTTTTTTTTTCAATATAAAGACAGTACATGATTGTGAAATCTTTGATTGAAAATAATAAGCAAAGCTTTGAGTTGCTAGTGATTGATCGTTTTATCACTGACTGAATATATTGAGTTTTCGTCGTCGCCTGAGGTGTGCCAGGTTCTACTACTATCTTCTCCTTTTGGTGGTAAATTTGTACACCACCCCTCCAGAGAAGAAACTTTTAGCGTTTTATCCTCAGAAAATTGATGACTTCCCATTTATATCTTAGACACGACTCCACCTTTTAAAGAGGGGAGGGGTGCTTACGTCACTCCCTCCACACGTCAAAAGTAAAAAAAATAAAAACTGATCTGTTTGATACACACACCTGTATTGTCCGTGCTTGTGATATGCATTCTACGGTGTTTCAGCGATTTCCCCTGTTATTAGCCCTGCTATTTGTCATTCTTCCATCGCAGCATTATGATATGCGTGAAAAGTTGATTTTTACTCTTGTCCCTTTATTTTGCTGTCGAGTTGCGTTCGTGCATGTTTTTGGGAAGAGTAATTACCTCTCGCTTATAGATTGTTGCTTGCATCAAAGTCTGGGCACTCCTTAAGACTGCGCAGAGATTGCACGGAAAGCAATAAAATTATAGAATTAGCACTATTTTTGTTTTATGTTGTGAACTTCCGTTTGAATGAACTCATTGTTTTAAGACGGTTAGACAAGCATAACTTTTTTTTGTTGTTGTTCGTGGAACGAAATATTTGTTGGTTAAATCTGTGAAGCAGATGTTTGTAACATTTGACGCTCCATTTTTAGCAAATGAGATTGTTGTACTCACAGCTTTTGGTAAAAGTCAGTATAATCATTCCCGGTAAGCTTCAGTATCAATAAGCTGTTTAATGGAATGGATCGTTGGGAGTGGAGTGGGAGGGATAAAATGCGATGGTGCTCATTTTTTTCAGATTGACTTAATTCATATTCTGAAGAAATCTTAAAATGGATCGGAATTCATCAAACTATCACTGTAAGTAGAAATAATTGATGCAACATCGTTGTTGAATGAATCATTTAATTTCAAATACTAATTGCTAAAAAAGGCGTATTGCTTCAAGTTTTCTAATGCACCGATTCTATTTCTAACTGTAGAAATTATCGGGCATATGTTTTGACTGATGCACATTTCGATATTGTGTGGTTTAGAATAGTTCATATTCTTTTTGTTCGGATTTTCATTTGTAGGCACATGGTTATTTTGGTTTTGATTTCATTATCTTCTGTTATTGAGGGTAACCCGTGAAGAATAAGTGTTGAATCCCGATGTGACAGTTTTTTTTCCGTGGTATTTCAACTTACAATTCACCGCCCTGGAGTTTCTTGACATTTTGACACAAAATTTATTGATAAAATTACTGATAAGATCTCAAATTTGATCCATCTCAATTTGAATGTTTCATGCTTGAAGAAAAGTTTTGACAAGTTAAACGCACAGACGACAATGAAATTATGTCATATGGGTTTTTCTCTGCATGATATGAAATTCGCTCATTTCTATGCGGTTCATTGTTTTAAAAAACTCCATCTGAGGTTGTTCTTTAATTGGCATTGATGAAGATCCGCAGGCAGTGATGAATTATTGTAGATACCGTATCAGGATGATCTCTGTTATGGGAACTGGTTGGACCTCCTTGAATATGTATTCCCCTGCCGTTACTAATTTATGTTGCTGGTTTAAAGCAGATTGTCTTGATGTTCACTGCGCTGGTGAATGCTCTTCCACCCTTATTGCTATTCTACACAGTGTGCCTAAGATTGGTTAGGCACTGTCAGTAATTTCCGGAGTTTCGCGTGGTATTTGAGATCTCTTATCTGATTTGTGAAATCCACTGTGGTAATTTTGTCCATTACCAACTGTCGGGAGATTGAATAATTAACCGAGTGTCTCTTCATCGAAAGTTTCGGAGCGATAAGTTTCAAAAAAAAAAAAAAAAAAAAAATCTAGTTCCTGCATACAAAACGACTTAAAGAGGTAAACAATCGGTTAAATGTTTTGCTAAATTGTACGATATTCAGCTACGCTTCACCGATTATGTGTTCTAAAATCTCATTAATGGCAGGCAGTTCTTTTGTTACATTTTTGTTACTGTTTTAAGTTGTTATATATTGATACTAAGTAATATAAATCTATTTGTATCTGGACTCTATTACGCAAGTTTTGAGTATTACATTCTGTAATAGACGTCGCAATATGCAGCACCAGGTTTTGCGTTTTTTCCCGAAATAACTTGTTGAAGGTTTATTTGCTATCAACTTCTAATCAATTACCACAGATTTTACTGTTTTTTTTTTAATTATTTTTTTTTTAATTTTTAAAAATGTTTTATGGGTTTAGGTAAGTATATATTTTTGGAGGAAATAGTTGGCTATCAGAAGTGGGTATATGGAAATGAATTACTTTTTCGGTACCTTGTTAATTTATTGTCAAACCGGATAATGTAAAGGGAAACTATGTTGATCCTTCGAATTTCAGGGTTGCAGCATGCCCATTCATTCCAACATGTAAATTTATATTCCGTGGAAGTCGATTTTTCTAGTTATTGATACTAATATCAAAGCAACATGGAAAGATAGAAAAGAATCGTTATTTTGAACCTTTGGTGTACTTTTAAGATGTACCGTTATGTTTAGAGTAATTTGTTTAGTTTAGCGACGGGTACGTCCGAGTCCCTCAAAGTTTCGTTCTACTTTCGAATTTATATTATGTACTTCTTGAACCTGTTGCATACCTCTATGACTTCTTCAATTAAATCTATCAGAATAGAAGTTAAGAAGTGTTTTGTTAATGGTCATTGCATCTCCATTTATAATTAGCTTCAGAAGACTGGAATTTTTTTATTGATTTAACAGCTTTTTGTTTCATACATACCCACAAAGCTAAGACAAACTACTAATGTACAGTATGGGACTTCAAAAGTTCAATACTGAAAATCTATTCTCGAATGCATTTAGACTGTGTAACTCTTTTTAAGTTTTTATGGCCTAACTATCGCTATAATGTACGCATTTGTTCTTTTTTTTTTAAATTAAATAAAACATCTTTATCTTAAGTTTCACTTTCAATATTTTTTACTTCGCTTAAATAATTCTAACCATGCACGTAATAATGAAAAAAGTTGGAATAGGTAGCAATCGATAAATCATATTGAAACATTTTTATTGACACAAGAAGTTGTTGCTTTCGTGCCACCGTTATTGAGACATAAAGCCTTGAAGTATGTCAAAATTTTAAGAATGGGGCAAAATTTAAAAAAGAATTATTTCTCGCCAACGATTCGGCGACTTTTCTTAAAATTTCGACAGACTTTACGACCTTATATTTCGTTAACGGGTATACGAGGACCTACTAATTGAACTGTTTTTCAATATTAAACTATCGTATGGTTTCCCGGTGTGCAACTCGTTTATTAATGGAAAAGATTAGAACTGAACTGTAAAACGTTAATTTTCCGAATAGGTTCTGAACGTTTCAGTGTTTAAAACTTTCATAATGTTTCTATATCAAACTAAGAACTTTTCTTATGCTTTCCTGGAGCAGGAAGGTATTGGCATTGTCGCTTATGGTTGGACGTCGCATTGTTTGTCATAGAGATGTCTCTGACCAATCATGTCAGTCTCTAATTATCATCCTTATGGAATATTTTCAGTACCTTTTCTTGTTTCTTCGCAGGATCAGATTTCGCAAGTGATAAACCTGGCCGCTTCGCTTCACCTGAAGCGTGAATTGGTCAATTGATAGTCGCTTCTTGTGTTCGCTGGGGAAATGATAGATAGTGATGGGCACTAGATGACGGCATTTGGAATTGGTGGTGATTAATTTTGTTTCTGAGAGAGTAGAGTGGTGATTAATCTTGCCATTGTTCATTCACTCATACAGTTTTATTTACTTTAGAGCAAATTTATCTCTCGTTACAGTCGGGAAAAACTTGGCAACTGAATTTTGTACGTTTTCCAAAATTTGATGTTTAGTTACCTAACAGAGCATGTAAATTTGCCTGGAATGTTTTTCTTTTAGATAGTACGTGTAGATAGTGCATGAATAATGTAAATAATAAGCAAAAGTCTATTAAAAACAAACTTAATCATTACTAGCTGCGTTGCCCGGCTTTGCCCGGTCTACTTTGAAAATAAAAATTGTGTCAAGTGACGTATATTCAACTATCATGCTTAAAAAAGAAAAAAAAACATCATGCAAAATTTCCCCTCCAAACAATGATGACAGATGTTAAAATACTTTTAAGAAATTTAAATGAGAAAGATGGATTTAAAGAGCGTAACCATGGAATCACAAAGTAAAATAAGTTTAAGAATTCAAAATGAGAAAGATGGAAATAAACAATGAATTCAAAAAGCGTTACCATGGAAACGGAAAATAAAATGGTTAAAAACTTGTAAAGAGAACAGATTTTTGAACTTTTAATTCGCTTGTAACTTTTTTTCTAATGGAGATAGAGGGTTAAACTTTCGACCATAGGTCGAGTTAGATCTGGAGTAAAAAAAGCCGCTCTTTTCAGTTTTGTGAAAAAGAAAACTGTGTGACAGTCGCTTCACTTTTTATTGATAGATTTAATGAAGAAAGTAGTGCCTAAATTGCAGTTAAGCCTAAACAAATTCGAGCTAAAAATGCAAATAATTCCCGTCGTAATTAAGTTAGATCGTTGAAAAAAATTGCGTGAAAAAGAACGCGGAAAGTTCTACTCTTTCCAACGATCTATAATATTAATATATGCAAGTAATATTTAACCCCCATAATCGGGAATTTATGAGAAAATTGGGTCTAAATTGGAATCAAAAAAGAACTATTCATCGAATTTTTTTCGAACTGGTCTGCAAATCTTTTCAGGACTTAAAGGAACAAACTGTAAAAATTTCATCGAAATCGGCCGAGAAGTTCTCGAGTTTTGCGAGTTCAAACACACAGACGCTTTTTGGGAACTTCATTTTATACTATGTAGAGACTTATTGATCTACTCCCTACGAAATATTTAATTATTACTTATTCAGATACGGAATAAAATAGATACTGCACTTGATGTACACTTATTAATGACATACCACCAAAATGAAGTATTGGTTTATGAACAGAGTAAAATATTAATGCTCTCGTTTTGTAACATAGTATATCTCTATCAAAGTGTCAGATTAAGACTAAATTGTTCAGTTTCCTTTTCCCGAGCTGTTGCAATTCCTGCCCCCCCCCCCCCGCCCAAAATTTTACTTGCAATTTTTAATAATAAATTCTCTACATAGTAAGCTATTGAAATACTAATTGCAAATGACTTACATAACTATTATGTTCTTTCTGCTGATGTGATTAAAATTTTAAGATTTTAAAGTGCCAATCCAAAATTTTACTTATCAAAAACAAAACATATTCACTGAATTTGTTATACAGCAGTGTGTTTCTGTTTAGACAGTCTTTCTAAAAGTATTTCAGTGATATCCAAAATCTCATCTTTCGTCTTGGATTGTACAGTGACGTCTATTTTTTTTCTCTATATTTTGACCCCACTTGCAACCTTTGTCGCTTCCTCTCCTCTTTTGCTGTCACATATCATGGTATACAAAATTTTATACTTGCAGTTCAGACACAGCATAACGTAGTAAACAATTTTTCAGAACTATGTATTGTAATGACACGCTGTCACATTTGTGAGAACATTATTAATTGCAATAGTTATTTAATATTAATATAAAAGAGTTATTGAAAACTAATGTTTTGGAATTCGAAATAGAATGTGATATATTTTTCTAAATTTTTATCTTTTTACTTCCTTTTACAAAAAGGTAGTATTGTATTCGCGAAAAAATTTCACTCAAAAATCGACCCTAATTTCCATTTTGCTCATCCCCGAATGAATGTTGAGTTTTTTTTCAACCCGACCACACGTGGATAAATGCCTAAGAACGTATAGACACCCGAAATATCCATTTTGACAATCCCCGAGTTAATTACATCGAGTTTTCTCGTGACGTCCGTATGTGCGTATGTATATCGCATAACTCAAGAACGGTACGTCCTAGAAAGTTGAAATTTGGTACGTAGACTCCTAGTGGGGTCTAGTTGTGCACCACTCTTTTTGGTTGCAGTCGGATGTTCCAAGGGGGTCTTTCACACCTTTTTGGGGGGAATCATTGTTAATTTCGATGCAAACTCGTGGTGTTATAACTTGGCGATATATCGCCAATCTTTTGGTTGCCAAGTTTTGTCGCCAACTTGGCGACAAATTTGGCGGATTTTTTTCCTTTTAAATCAGGTTTCAATTTGGCCACTGTTGGGGATATTTAGAGAGTTAACTATTGAATCACAATTAAAATTGCCAGTAATGGAGAAATAACATTAAATTGATGTAAAAGGAAGTCATGTGATGCACACATCAGCTCGTTTTTGTTTTTTTTTAAACATAATATACTCACAATAAGTTGAATGTCAAGTTTTTAAACGTAAACCTTTAAAGAGGACTTAATTTAAGTCTTAATCTGCAACGATTGCCTTGTAAAAATTGTCAGAAAATGACAATAATATAAATGTAAAAATGTAGAAATTTTTAATCTGCCCCTTTTTTTTTCATCCAAAATGTATGACGTCACGCTTCTTGTGTTACCCCCCTTCACTCACTCTTCTTGTCACAAGCTGTCGCAATTTCACTAGCCCTCTTCTTCCTTCAGAACGTAACATCATTTGTAGATGATCTCATAGTTCATGATTGAGAACTATCCGAACTACACTAAAATATATTGCTCACAATTATTGATAAAACGTGCGTGTTGACTTTACAAGGACACTTAAACTATGTTTTATTATTATTATTATTATTTTAAATTTAATTAATATCCACTTGAGTCCTTGTGTCATACTTCTTGAACTTTCGAACAACTAAAACTTTCAGTTCTTTCTGAATCTAAATAATCCTAAGCACCGAAAAATTTGAACCCCTTTTCTACATCTAAGCAATAGATCTGCTACCAATTAATTAAAACATTTTGCTCGACTGTGAACCTTTTGCTAAACCATCAATCTTGCCTTCGATAAACGGGTGTTTGATTCATTTTAACCTTTGCACCAATAGTTTTTTCTGGTCTGATTCTTCACATTTTCCCTTTCTTCTAATGTGACTCTGTTCGTGTGCAGTTACCTGTCTTTAAAGATCAAGGCCTGGCCTTGTGCTTTCACAGAAGCAGACGTTAACATTACGTGACAGGGAATCGAAATGAGGCTCCTGTTGCTGACGGTGGCTGCCGTTCTTTCCCCCGTTTCTCTCGCACTTCATTTTGTCTTTTATTTATTTATTTATTTTTTGCTTACGTCTAAGCCACACTTTCCCTTAAATTTTCAAAACGCTGAAAGTGTTTCAGAATTGTAGCATCATTCTGTGTTTCAACAATTTACTTTGAAAAATTCTGAAACTGAAGGTTTATTATTTTATTTTGGGGTATTTTCCTGTGTTCTATTTTTTTTTTAATTCGTACATTTTATGTACACTCATTCGTACATTCACCCTGTACAGCCAGTACTCAAGTCTTGGTTGAAATCATTCATATTTATCGAGTAGGTATAATCAGGGCCATTTCAGAGTATTTTGTCCAAATGTAGAGTCCGCAAGATGACTTGCTTTTTTTTTTTTTTGCCATAACTATTTGATTTATTGTTTGATGTGCAGATCACTTTATTTTGGGTTAGTCCTACCAACACACAAACTGAAAATAAAATAATGTGCTAAACACACAGTAAACTAAATAATTATGGTAAAAAAAATCATGTTGCGTACTCACCATTTGGACAAAATACTGTTAAATGGATCATTAATTTATTGCTAGCTCTTGTATAATATCAACATAAAGTCATCGGCAGTGAAATATCTGTTTGTCGATGAAGAATAAATGCATTATGTATTGTGAATGCGGCAATAAATAAGCAGTGCTGTCAGGGTCTGATTACTGAATTTGTCAACTAGGCCGTGGCCTAGGGCCCCTGATATAGGAGCCCCCAAATGGCTGAAATCACTTCAGCCTATGACTAAAATTATTTCAGCCAATGACTAAAGTTATAAGTTTGAATGCAGGAGGCTCCAAAAAAGTATTTGGCCTAGAGTCCCTCGATATCTTAATAGGGCCCTGAGTACTGTAGTTGAAGGGGAACGTGAGGAACACCGTTCCTCGATATATTTGTCTCATTGTTGTAAAAATAATGCGAATTAACTATAAACTCGTTTCAAACCACCCTTTTTCAAAATAAATAAATAAATGTTTTAGATTTTTGAGTGAAAGCTGACATGAGTAGATTGACCTTTTTTGACGAAATAAAATTTCGTCAACCTTAACATCAACCCTATTAAAAAGTGCGTCTCCCCAATATTTTGTCCAACTACAGCACTGTATATAAGTATGAATACTGTGAATTACTTCCTGTACAGACGATTTTGTCCAGAATGAATGGGAAACTGACAGTGTTGGCCATTATTCAGGGCGTTCAATTAGAGTTTTGATAGAATAAAATGGGTCAAGATGAACACTTGTCGTTTTGGAGCATAGGATTTCATTCCTCTCAGAATGTCATCAGCCGCCACTTCGATTTTTTTTCTCCCTTGATGTAAGTGTTAATGAATGGGTTTCTGTTACTTATCATTATGTTGCTTTCCCTAACACTGATAGTTAAATTTGGACGTTTTCATTAACTTTTCTTGTGGTAATTTCTTCCCCTTTCTTTCTTTGACCCGTTCATGCGTCGAACCCCTAGTTAATCATTTGCAAATTTTATGAAAAATTTTCGGATTTATACACGGATATAGGGTAGACCGATCAGTGAATGAACCATTCGTAATTTGATTTTAAAGATAAGCTTTGGGAGAGGGGGGGGGATTAATAAATAGACGATAGTAACTTTGATCTATACAATTACAAAAAGCAAACGGCCAGAAAATATCGTGTTTGTCGTATAGTTGGGGGCGTTCATTCACCGGGTTGGTAGATTTTTCTTTTTTTGAGCAATCACGATTGCTTATTGTTGTCACTTGACTGTTTTGATGTCCTTTGATTTTATTTTCCCACCGCCACCCTCTGCAGCATCACCGTCAACCGGGTCCTCACGATGCTGCTCCTATAGCGAAAGCCGTCTCCAGGTTGCATCCATGTCCTACACACACGCGCATACATACACAACTACACACACACGCACGCACACACAAACACATACACACAACTACCCACACATTCATGCCTGCACACAGACACAAACACATATGCCTACACACACATACACATATCCCCCCACACACACATTCATATACACAACTGCCAGCACATCGACACAAACACACATGCCTACACACACATACGCATACCCCCTGCACGCACACACACACTCAAATACACATATACACATATACACCTACACAAACACATACACACAACTACCCACACATTCATGCCTGCACACAGACACAAACACATATGCCTACACACACATACACATGCAACCACACATTCATATGCACAACTACCCGCACATTTATGCCAGCACACAGACATAAACACACTTGCCTACACACACATACACATACCCCCTACACAGAAGCACACATACCCCCCACACACAAACACACACGCCTACATACACACACTCGTGATTGCGAAAAACATAATTTGAATTCAAGATGTCAAAATTCAAATTAATTTTTTTTTTTATTTAACCTTTCCAAGAAACCTGAATCAGAATCATGAAAGTACTCTCAGTTTTTTGTTAATAGTTACTCACATCAATAAAACTTCCTAATGTCATGTACTTACTAGTTTTTAATGAGAATATTAATTTCTGAAAATGAAATAGTGCTTAAGCATTCATTCACTGGTCAGACTACCCTATGTGGTATTGTTCTTTCTGGGATTGTTCAGTACTGGTGTTGTCCTACCAGTTGCGTCATTATCGAAAAAAGGCTCCCTTGACTTAGTCTTAAGTTTTAGCAATCTTTGTAGAAAACATCTGAGAAAGTACCCCCTACAAGTAAGTCTTAAATTCACTGGAACAATTCCGATTTTCACATTGGTAAAGTTTTAAATCCTTTTTGTTAATACACAATCTCAAATCAGTGCATGCAATAATCTGACGAATTAAGTGCCTTCTCATGCCTCGCCCAAAGTGGGGCCTCTTGAAAAATACTTCGATTAGATAGCAAGAGTAACAAAAAAATCTGTTCCGTTGTTTTTTTCTTTTATGATTATTATTGTTCCCTACTTTACCAAAGGTCGGCGGAGTCCCAGTGTATCCTGAAACACACCAATCCTCTCGAAAAATAATCTCTCATCATGCTAAAGAAAGCTTTTATCTGTCTTGATATTAGGGGCTCTTTCGCGGCTCGCATTGTCTTCGAGTGGATGATTGTAATGGAGGAGATATATGTGATCAACTTTCCAAGGGTTCTGTTACGTATGCTGCTGCTAGAATTATCTCGAGGTGCAACGTGAATAAACGCGTTGTGCCCCCTGTGTTTACGATTGCACTTTATGCGATTTGCCCTTATTTGTTTTCTGTTGATGAGTTTGTGGCTCTTATCGAATGACGAATTGAGAAGGTTTTTAGAGGATTTTCTTTGAATGATCAATGGTTTGTTGTCTTCCGTGAATTTTTATTATTATTATTTTTTTTTATATACTGTCGAGAATATGTGGGACAGTCCAAGATATATATATGGAAAAGTGCCTGAATGTGCTCCAAATAAGAGCAGGATAAAAAAGCAAGGTGCAACAATTTTCTCGGTATAAAATCGGGGAATGAAAAAGGGTGACAGATTTATGAGTATAGGTTCTATGTAACAATATAAAATTTTGTTATTCATTTATTATAATCATTTATGGAGCTTCTCGAGTGGAGGATGACAAAACGATTCGTGTAGTAAAAGGAACATTCGTATTGATTTTCGATTTTTAGCATGTTGATACTAAGAATTAATAGAAAATGTAAGACAAGAGAAAATATTTTTTAAATTTGTTGTAAAAAACACGTTGCAGTGCACAAATACGCAAATTAAATTGCTTACCCGTGTTTGGATACAAGGAGTCGTTTGCATAAGATGTGAGTTTCTGAAAAGAAAGATAGCGAAAGTATCTCCTAGTCTCCACCCCTCCAACCCCCGGGCTCCCTCTGATTGTTTCTTTTCAACTATATTCATCTACCACACAAGGACATAATTTAATAAAAATATTGTTTTTGAGGAAATAATTCTAGATTTCTGTAGTAGTTTTATTTTGCATTATACGTCCCTATTAGAAACATTCATTTTTCATTTTTTGAGCGAACGGAGGAAATCAGCAAAAATCTGTATATTATGAAGACTTTTTGTGTCTGTGGTACTTTCAACTTGAACATCATTCTCCTTGGAAAATTTTATTTAAAAAAAAATAAAAATTCATGTTTCTTATTGCAACTTTATAAATCAAGAAAAAGGAATGAATATACAATATTGCCTCTGTCAGAAAAATATCAGATATTACGTACTTTAAAAATGCTACTGATCGTGGAATAAAGGATTTCCGCTTTGCAGCTATTATTTTTAGTTCATCATTCTATATGTTGAACTAAAACAACCCTTCAATCTCTTCTTTAACAAATTTCTTTCACTTTCCTGTAATACCTTTGTTGTAAATGCCTCGTTTACTTCTTACGAAAGTAGTTTTTTTTTTTTTTCTAAATTGATGCCAACTTATAAATGATCATTTTATTATAATAAGACCACAGCATGTGCGAATTTGACTGTTAACCGGGAGATCTCGCTGATCTTTCTAGGGTTTGGCGTACATACAACTCTATACTCTTCTCCGATAAACCTTATCGCCAAGAAAATCTCTCAGCGTAACAAGAGAAGTCGCCAAGTGTCGCAATCTCGTGATTTCCATCTCCTTTTGGAGGAGACATAATCATAGTCTTTTCGGAATAATATCTGTTTTCAGATTGTCCTTTATCGCTTTGATGCACTACCGTCTGAAGAATGGCTCTTGAAGGGTGTTATTGTGGAATAACAGGGTGTTGTAGACATTGTTGCTGGGAATCAACGAACCAGTCATGATTCTAATGCAAAGCTTTTGCCCTTTTACTTAGTTCACCGAAATGTAGTTGGCATTTGCAGTTTTGCAGCGTTGTATCTCTCTGCCATGCTTTTAAAACCTTGATATTGTCAATTTTCTTTTTCAAAATTAATTAAAAAAGGAAGAATGATAACAAATGAGTTAGACATTATCATTTTCGAAAAAAGTAAATAAATAAATATATTATCAGCTAATTAACATTTGATTGCAAAATTAATGAAATATCATAAGTAGAGAGATAAAGAAGTAAAAAAAAAATCTGAAAAAAGGCTCGGTATTTCATGCATGTGTCGTAAAAGTTAAAATTGCGTTCAATAGAAAAGCTTTATCGCATTCGCTTTTAAAATAAAAATTTCTTCGCTTTTGCGCTTCAAATGAGGACTGTGAAACTGTGATGCTGTTCGACTAAGCAGTAAATAGCTAAGATCGTTCAAATTAATTTGCAGATAACATCTTTCAAATGACCTGCCTTCCAACTATGTCATTTAATGTCATCGAAACCGTCCGATTGGACATGATACCGATTTAATGTCAAGCACAATCTTCCGTTTTATAAGTAGTGCCATTGAAATATGCAATTCTAGTTGTAGTACAATAAATTTTAAAAAGAAAGGAAATGAAAATCAAAAAAGAAAGAAAAATATTGGAAAGCTTTTGATTTCTTGAATTATTGTTTTTGAGTAAGAATGCCAACGCAAAAAGAGGTATTCTCTCCCCCTGCACTCAAATATTTTTCAAAAGTGACCAAAATTTGCTCAACACACCTTAAAATGTGTTAACAAATTCGAAAATAGAGAATTCGCACTATACAATACGTTCTTCTATGTACGCGCTATGAATAAAGAAGAAAGTAATGTGGAAAGCCGCTAAGAGGTTACTTATTGTTATAAAAATATAATTGAATTACTATAAAATTGAAAGTTCCACACATACAATATTCGCATGTACAATTGCTTACGCATTATATTTGTCGCGTTTTCTTGCTACGTAACATGCGACACAGTGTATAATAACTGGTTCTTAAAAAAAGTCCTTGGCTTCAACTTGTCTGGTACTTACTCTTTCGAATTTCTGATATCTCAATGCATTATGACATCTGGTTGCCATCAAGAAGAAAGACTGGACGAAAAACTGCTCCAATGGTGGCTATTTATGCTTCGTGTGTTGGGCCTTTCTGATGCATGTTTCACGCCATGGTAAAGGCGGGGCGCGAAGTTTTTTTAACATCTTGCTGGGAAGTTGTCGTCGAAATGCGTTTTTGAGCCCTGTCCAGGTTAAGTTGCTCTGTGTTGTTTTTGCGTGTCACTATCGTTCTTGATTTTCTCTTTGCCTTGTCTGAAAATTATAGCCTTCTGCTTTTCCGTTGCGTATATATATCCTTCGTCTAGCTTATTTCTTCGAGTAGTATGAAAACGGTTTTACGGTCTTGGAAAAGGAGGCATATGGTTCTAATTGACTTTGGAATAAAAACAATTTTTATACTTAAATGAAAATCACTTAAACCAACCAGTCAAATTGTGGTAAAATTCCCAAACTGAATAATATTACATTATTTTCAAAAAATACCGCTACCGTACGAACGAGTGATGTATTGTTTTTTTTTTTTTTGCCTCCAAAGAATGTAGAACAATGTTTTTTTTCTCGGAGGAACATTTTTTTTTAAATGTGATTGTAATTAAGCTAGACGAAACATTTTAGTGACGAAAGACGATCCGATGGAAATTATACGCCTGGGGTTAGCGAGCGGTGCCCCAGTAACGTGATATTGCACAAATTTTCTGTTCTGAATTCTGATTTATCTACCATTATAGCATCTTTTCACTACATATTTTTTTCCTCTATAGGCTCGCACTTATAGGCTCTTTCTTCCTTATAGGCTCTCTGTTTCTGTCTCTTAAAATTCTTCTATTTTGTTTGTGTTTTATTCCTCTTATTTTGTTGTTTATATTTTTATCTTTTGAGGTTCGCAATGAATAAAATCAATTAACTTTTAAAATTGTTATGGTTACATTCTCCATTTTAACAGATTTTTTTACTCATCGTTGAGTAGAAATAAGATGGTAGAGAGATAGTGGAAATTAACATGTCTTCCTTCTCTACTGTTTTGAATCTATTTAATTTGATGCTAGTTAGTTATTAATGTAAATTCATGTCCAATAATTTAATAATTGATGTTACATGTTCCTTGACATTAAGGAAAGCTACGAAAAAATACGTAGACCAAAAAGAAAAATTCCCTTTTCAGCGAGCATGTGGGCCTCAAATTGAAGGGATGGGAGCCCCGGTAACATTGCGCAGTTATCTCCATCTCATACTTTTTGCATGGAAAACCTGTTACACCTGTAACCGTCCCCCCCCCCCCCATACGCTCTGGTTCCTTTCTGCGCATGCCCCTCCCCCTCCGTATTTTTAGCACTCATTTATGAATGAGAGAGCATGCATCTATCCATCGTTTGGACGTAGCCGTTGATGATCCACACCTGTAATTAGGCCGAAGGGAACGAAGCAGATAAATCAAATACCAATTTTCTCTTTCTTTGGAGGGGATTTCTTTTTTCGGGTGGGATTTTTTGGCGACCGCCTTGGCTTTGTTTCGCCAAGTCAGTCACGCTTATCATCATTTCGTTTGCGACGATCATTATCGGAACATTTTCAGTTTCCCTCTTGCGTATACGCATCTTTTTCTCGTTCGTATGCTGTACGTAATTGAATGTCTTGATTGATTGTATGTCCGTAAATTGGAATATCTCTAAGATTTCTTTGGGTGTTATGAATATTTTGAAGCATTTGTACAATCAAAGAAGTTTAATATGGATGCTTATTACATTGATTTTTGCAGTAAAATAACTTACTGTGAAATCTGTGTAATTGACTTAATTCAATCACTTACTGTTTCTTTAGGAATAACAAGTTATTTGAAGAAATGTTTGAAAAAAAGTTTTATAATTACTTTTTTTTTTAATACTGACTGCCAATATGTTTCTTGATAAATCGTTTGAAATTAAATAAAAAGCATAGAAGGTTTCTGCTTGTGACACCTCTTTTGTTTATTATGCGATCTCTGTTTCTACAGTGGTGTTTAGGACTACAGGTGTTTTCCTGAAAATTATCCAGGAAAAAAAAAATGATGTAAATAAAATGAACGGTTGCATAATTTTTTTTTTTTTTTTTTTTTTGTTGCTAGAAATCATTGCAATTACCTATTGAATGCAAAATATTAGAAAATGGGAAATCATATGAATGTTAACAAAGTTTTCATTTTTAAAACTGAACAAAACTATGAGGACAATAAATGTTTTGACCTGAAACTCTATTAATTAGTAATTTCCCCCTTCTTAAACACTTGCATCAGTCTTAACGTCATGGCGTTTGACAGCTCCTTCAAGACATTCTTGGAGGTTACATCCTGGCTTTTTTGAAAGAGGACTTGAGTTCTCGCTTGTTTTGATATCAATTTTGTACACATTGTGTACTACAATACCCCTCTAGACTTTTGATTAGATTTAGGTCGAGACTTCTGGCCGATCAACCAAATAGCTTCATGAAAATCACATGAAAACATGATGTTGAAGTTTGAAAAATAATGTACTGAGGCATCGTTCTGTTGTAATAAGTAGTCTTCATTCGTAATTAACGGTGCTTCTGGTAAAATATTATCTCCTAATTTTTCAATATAACCATCTCAGAATTCTTTCTGCCCTTTGTTCTGTAAAATGCAAAGCCTCCCCAGGTCATTGCTGAGTCACTTCCAATGTACTCTTTATTAAAAAATTTCTTTGCGGAGATTATATCAGAAGTAGCAGAAACAGCTTGGTTCATCAAATTCATTTTTTTTTCTCATTGAAAAAGATACCATGATCCCTTTTTTTTCTCTCCTCGTAATGCATGTTTATGGCCAACTTCACCTTCAGTCACCTGTGCACTTTTGTAAAAAGTGTTCGAGACATAGGTTTTCCATTCTCTTCGTAACCACGTCGAACAGTTTGAGCACTGCATTGTAAGTTTGATTCCTTTTTAATTTTCATCGATGGTAGTTTTTTTTTTTTTTTTTTTTTCAAACAAGCTTATTATCATTCTTTTCACATGCACAGAAACAGAAGATGGCACATCAGTATTTCTTTGTTGTCCTTGTTTGCTAGGATTTTATAGAAAGTTATAAATGACCGTTCTCGAGCACCTTTGTCGTAATTTGACGTGTACTAAGTCTTGAACTTTTGTAAGATGTAATTTCCCTTTCTCAAACTACGAAAGTTAAATATCTACCGGCATGATTGCAGCAGTAGAATATAATGTTCCGAATCCCTTGATTTGCATTGATGTTAATGGTTCCTAACTTTTTCTAGGTCTTGGCCCATGCACTGCAGCCATAGTTTTGACCACTTGTATACCATTTCCCAGTAGAAATTTTGCATATTCGTGTTCTGATATTTTTATTTATATCTTTTACGTGTTAGGATATGATTGTGAGAAGTTCTGTAAGTACCTATATCAGTACCATAAATGTCCTGGCCGAGTTTCGCACCATCCTTTTGCTCTTCCTATTATACCGTTGAGCAACCTGATGACATCAAAATAATAATATCAATGCGATCTCAAAACCAGACTGTTAGAGGGCAAAACGTATTTTTTAAATTTCTTCAAGAGCAAGTTGTTAGGTGAAATAGGTATGAAGACGACAGCAACTCTGTTACTACAAACGACTATAAAATGGTGCCTTAAGTTGTAGAATTGGGCCACTGGACGAGAAAGGCGCGCCGTGCACTTTCATTTCCTTGAACTTGACACTTTGCCAGAGTAGTAAATAAGTTTTCCGAACACAACACCCAATGTTGTAATTTAAATCTTTTCATTCCCCGAAACGAACTCTTGAAGCGCATGAATGTGTTCGTTTTTACTTTTTTAAAGAGCCCGTTTAGCATCATTATAGTTTTCCGTGACTTGTTCTGGTTTTATTAGCTTGTTACTCTTGCGTGCCACAAGTGTATCGGACAATGCATCATTTGGATGTTAGGATCAGCGGATAGTTTTTAGTTTCTTTGTATCTTGTTAAAGTTACAAACGTCTTTATCAATATATGTTGGCAAAATGTTGCATTTTTGGAATAAATAATGGATTATTGACTCTTTATTCATTCTTTTCAGTTTCTAAACGACGACGAAGCCAATAATGATTTCTCGCTGTCGTTCTTTCATTTTCATGTTTTAATTTTCTAGTTTCTATTGATTGTCTGATAATCAACGTGTTACCTTCGTTTCTTTGCTACAATAGAATGATTTGCTGAATACAAGAAATATTTTGAACTTAAAGCATACATTTACTCTCAAACGACAACCCTACACCTCTAACCGTCAACTGACGAAACCTTTTTCAACCAGTCAAATTTTAAAGCTAGTTTCGCTGCAGGCCTCTTTCACCAATCAAATTTTCAAGCTCATTGCGCTTACATGGCAGTTGCAAGGGTCATTTATACTTATTCTCAATCGGGGGGGGGGGGGGACAACCCTGTACCTCAAATCCTCAACTGACAGAGAGCCTTTTTGAACAAATTAAACTTTTAAGCTCTTCAGTTAAAGGCATAAGCATATTTCACACTTATTCGAAAACGACAACCACGTGCCTCAAACCGTCAACTGATCTAGCCTTTTTTTTTATCCAATCCATTTTTTAAGCTCAAAGTGCTTCCCTAGAAGTTGCATAGTTTGATTGTTCCACGATCTATGGCTGTTATCTGATGGCGGAGCGTGTGCGCACACCAAAATGAGAAAAACCGTTTCAGGGAGCTGGAGTACTACATATTTTGATATAAACTTAATTGTTCATTTTGGTGGCAAGACCCGTGAGAAACTGATGTGGGACGTCTCATGCCGATGCAAATCGATGCAATTACAGTGTTTAATATGACTTCTCTTTCTCGTCATGCTCTCCTTACCACGTGGGGGCGTGTACACGTGTTTTGTCTCCGCTTTTAAATGCACACTGTTAGAGGAGGGTCTCTCCTCCTCCTTTAATACCGAAGGGAAATAAATAACTTTTTTTCTCCCAGGACCATTACCTCCGAACCTCCTCAAACACATTTACTTAATCGAGCCTATTTTCCGACCAAGAAGTCAACGTTTGAGATATTTTTTTTTCTCACACAATAAGTACGCTTCGATAAACACGATCATAACCATGTTTTATGATGGTTTTACCTATCAAAAACGAATCAGAAACGAAAAAAATTAAATCCTTTTTATTACGATACTTTATTGATGCATTCAGTGAACTGGTAAACTAATTGCTTGTTTTTCATGTCTCTTGATGTAAATGCCTACGATAAGAAGATAGTTAATTACATTTGGGTTTTCCTTAAGCTGTTTAATTTATTTTTACAGGTGCTCTCTATCTTAAAGTATTTTGCACTGTTGTTAAAAAGCAACCCTACCTTTACATTCGTGATTGACTTTCCCACTTACCTTGATGACTTCTCGATCTTTAGTCTTTTTTTTTAAAAATTCCTCCAGTTCGTGGTTAAAGAAACCTATTAAACCATCTGGATTTTCTTGACACTTATTATTTATATTCAAAGTACCTTCAAATTGGGTGACTTTGTGCAAGAATGGGGTGAGATTGTGCCACACGTTATTTACCAATATAAAGAGGTTAAACTACGTTACGCGTAAGGTAAAGCAAATTGCAGCACATTTCAAACCTCGATCTGTCATAAAACAGCATCCTACCTCCTATAGTTACGCCACTATCTATGTGGCACAATCTAACCCCTGCTGTCACAAAGTAACCACGATTGACGGTATCTCACTATTTGAAATCTTTTTGATCGGTAGAAGTCATGCCACACATTTCTAACGTTCTAGATTAGCAAGAAGTTTTTTCTTATTTATTTTCAAGAAATCTTTCTTTTTGTCTTATATAATTTCATTTCTGTCGGGACTATAGTTAGATTTTCTTTGTGATTGTTTTTTTCTTCTTCTTCTTCTTCTCATTTTTCTTAAAATTTAGTTATTCTCATAATAGACGCACCACCGCTACACGCGCAAAAACATTTCGATTTTCCGCTTAGGATTGCAATTTTCAGCCCTTTTTTCCATATTTCTCTGTCGAAAATGTATTCTAGATGTATTCATTAAAATCACTAAGTTTGCCCTAAGTTTCGCTAGAACGTATTTCGTTGTTTTGTTACGGGAATATGCTTTATGTGTGGCAACAGCCCGAATGGGTGACTTTTCGGTTTTACTAAGCCTTCTGATCAAAACAAAATCCCTGATAAGTTTAAAAGAAAACACCTAAAAAAAATCATTAGAGTTTTTAAAAACATCTCAGCTGTTTAACATTTAAAAACTGGAAAGCAACTTTTAGATAACTATACATAGCTTTCATATTTAAAATGCTTAAGAAGTCGAAAAATAATTAATTAATTAAAAAAAAATGAATAAGGAGCCAGTGTATCTTGTATTTATGATTTTTTTTTTTTTTAATTTTAAGCATGTTAGAAATGACATTATATTTCTCTCACTTCCGTGCAGGTTCATTAGCGGTAATCAAATTTAAGAACAGCATAATTTTGAGACTGAAAAAATCGGTATTTTTTTTAATGAATTTCTTAGGACAAAGAAAAATCTTTTAATTTCATACTTTTGTGAATCAAGTATTCGTTTTATAAAGCTCCTGCTTAGGACTTCGATGTAAGGAAGTCGATGAAAACAAAGAAAGTATTGTAAACTCTCGTGGAGTAGGTGCGTTAAGATTTATGCTTCTCTGTAAGCAAGAATACTTTTCATACAACTATAGTTTCCGTTGCAACCTATATCTGCTCTTGCCATCTTTATATTTATTTTGTTCCGACGAAACATTTATTCTATTCATTTATTCCTTTCGCTTTCGAAACAGTAGCTGTGTTTGGTTCCGCAGGGATGAGTCCGGCGAATGTGTCAAAAGAACTTTTCCTTCTTCCCCTCTTTTCTTTTAAATACTCAGTTCGAAACAAAGGAGGTGAAAAAAGAGCTTTGCACTTCGAGAAAATTATGAAAAATAAGCGCTGCTTTCACACAATAGTCCATGGTTGTAGTTAACAGTGGATTTTTTTCGTCCGAATTGAGCTGTTTATTTTCCACGTGCTTATTGCAGATGAGGTTTAATGTCTTCAAATCGGCGAAAGTTGTCTCGGGAGAAGTTTTCTTAATTATTATTAATAATTTTATTGATGTATTTTTCACCTGTACAGCAATTAGAAAATGTAAATCCTGTTGTTGCTTGATAACTGTTAATAAATTAATGTATTCGGGAGTCTTATCTTCCTCTTATATTGGGAAATGTTATTCATTATTTTGTAAATTGTAGTTGATAAATTTTAATTGGTGCTGGAGTTTCTGGAGTCCTATTCCATGAAGTAGTAACCTTCATAGAAACCAAAAATACTTTTAAGTAGTGCTCGATTAAATTATTTGTTTCAATAGAGATCTATGACGTCTCAATTCATAGCAAAATTTCTAAAGTTATTGTGGACTGTTCGGCAAATCCATGGTAGCTCAGGCGAGCGGGGATCCAGATAGGGGTCACACAGCCCTCATCAAGAGACCAAAAGTAGCTTAAAACTGCATTTTTGGGATCTATAAGAACCCATAGTTCAAAAAATTCGACCAAGATTCCTATTTTGTGCTCTAATGTTATACTTATTATCCCCCTTCCGATAATACCCCCCCCCCTCCCATTCACCTCCCCAAAAAAACTGCTCTTAAACTCAGGAGACTCAGCTTTCATTTGGCGTTGCATTCTAACCAGTTATCACAATCTAAACTGGGATTTTGTAGAGTAATTCCCCTCACCAACTTGTGTATTGGTTGGCTCAAAAATTTTGTTCTAGCCCGTGTATTTCTTTCAACCTCCTATCCTCCACCGTTTCTGCTTCCGAATTTCGTTAAAAATTCTGTTTGGACAGTTGTTATACGGTAGTCAAGCTACACAAGTCTTGGACTATAACGTAATTTTAAGTTAATTTTGTTCTAGGTTATAGTGCAGGATAAAAGGTTTTATAATGAATCAGAGACATCCGTCATGAATCATCATGGAAATGGGCAGTCCGGCATAGCAAAATAGTTTCAAAAATGCATGACTGTTGTAAAACACTCCTTATTTTTTACTCCATTCAATATGTTGGCTTTATGTCATAATAAGCCGAGAAGTTATTTTTCGCAAGAATTATTTTGAATTACGGTTTCTGACCTTAGTGATGAATCTTTCACTCGAGGATCTGTTTTTACCAACCGTACGTGGCAATGTTTGTTAAATGAGTGAGAAGTTTACCCCTTCCCCGCTGCGTGAAGACCTAAGTTTATTTAGACAAGCTGGAGCTCAGAACGATTGTTTTGGATAATCTACTGAGTTACGATTGGAATGAAATCGATGCTAAAATTGGCATAGGGATGTGGTCCCCGTCTTGTTATTTGCTTCCAGTTTTTCTTTCTTTAGCTTTGTAATGGGTTTTGAAATGAGCCCTAAACAGCATTCCAGCCCTAAACAACATTCCATTCTCTTATGATACTAGCTGTGGTAAAATAGGTTGGTGAAATTTTTGGGCAACCAAATTTGAACTTACCGGTGATTCGATACTTTGATTCTGCTGTACATCATTCAAGTCTTAAATTCGAATTGCTTACTTTCTGTTTTTATTAAAAAAAAGTGCCTAAAAGATTAATTTTTGCTGCTGGACTATAAATTTTATTTTGCATGAATCGACTTGCAGGGGCCACCCAATGTTATTTAACTTTAAAAAATCTGTTATTTGATTCGGTTTTATCTAATAACTATTTTTCATTATCATATGTTAGTACACGTCAAAGAAAAATCCAAATTGAAGTGCTATAGCAACTAGTTATTTTAATTTTGCACAGTTTCTCCTAATTCATTCGTTCAATGAATAAGTCATAAATTATAAACATTAGTAGTTAAATCAAATTAGTCAGTAGTTTATGACTTTGCAGTGTTAATTGCAAACGTTTGACCCGCTTTCTAGGTTCTTACTGTTTCTCGACAGCTGTGACCGTTTTCAAAATTTAATTTAATGTAGAAGTCTATGTTATTCAAAATGCAAAACGTCTTTTTCTAGCTGGGTCGTACCCTACCTGCTCATTCATAATGATTATAATGAATAGAATTGGACAATAACGATTTTTCATTCTTTGCAATGGCAGAGTTCTGTTAAAGATTCGAATGAATTTTAAAATTCCTTTATTGTTCTTACAGTTTATGCATGGAATAAATTTCTTAAGAAAAGATTCTCTCATCATTCTTTTTTGGAATGAATCGATTCATGCCGGGCCTATTGGTTGCGTTGCAGCGGAGTTCCCAGAAACCGCTTCGTACAAGTCACGATGTGCAGCCAAGGAGGCTACTAAGCCGTCTATAACTTAATGAACAATGTCAGCCCGCGCTCATTACAGTGCGATGTAATTTAAGTCCTCTTGTCTGTTAGGCCGTGGATCTTCTGATTGCAATGATAATTGGGACGCCACGAAACGGGTGGAAGACTTGCGGTGTTTTTCCTCTGCCTGTTCTTCATGGAATGACTTGGAGAGATTGGGATGGGAAATGTGTGGTGAACTAGATTGTATGACACATTAATAAATTTATTCATTGACTATTAGACTGCCGAATATAGCTAGACAATCACCGTTAATCCAAAATTTCTCTAGGAAGTCTAATAACAGCAGAGGATCTTGGAGGGCCCCGGCTTTTGAAAAGCCCAAGCGAGCCATGGCATGAATATTACGAGAATCCATGTCGACTGAATTGGTTGGACGGAAATCCATTTCGGTTGGAGACTCACACGTTTTACCCCAGAAGTTTGAATTCAATTTCTTCTGATTTGCAAACTTATTGGTTATCAGATAATGAATAACAATTTCAAATCATTTTGACTGTAAAAACGAAGTTACACGAAGGTAGAAATGGCTAAATTAGTTAAGTCAAAATGATATTCGGCTAGTTGGGTTTTTAATTTAATCGATAAATGACCAGTGGCTTGTGATAGTTTTAGATCTAGAAGAAAGTATTCTCAGTTCAAGCGCATACATTTTTTTCTTGCGAAAAAAATTCTTGGAAAGTTTGGGGAAGAAGTAGTTTTACTCGTTTCTAGGAGATGAATCGTTATTTGATTTTAAGTTCCTTTTTTTTTCTTTTTTGAACCGTCAATGCAAGACAATAACTGTGCTAAATTAGTTGTTTGTCTGGCAAAAATACATATTGTACAGTGTTTATTTGTAAATGCAATTTGTTATTGTTTTTAATGCATTTGAAATTAATTTTTTTTCTTTTCCATCTTTTCTAGGTAAGTCCTCAGTTTTTGAAGAAATTGAGCTCGTGATAGAAAATTAGGTATTTTTTACGTTATGTCTTTTCTTCATGGTGATTGATATCTATGTACGTACAACTAACATGGGAAATGTTTTCCTCTTAGAATTGCAGATCGTATTTAATGGATATACAATTTTAAATAATGTATATGAAACTCGTCAAAAAAAAAAAAAGGCTTGTTTCTGCCTGATTTTACAATTTGAATGCTAGAAAATAAAATTATCCTTTCTTAACTGTACAATGTACTTAGATCCATCTAAAGCCGAGATTTGTAATGAAGCTTGCATACATATGTTTCATAGTTATAAGAAGTTCAGAAATTTGATAAAAATGTTTGTGTCTTACACTTTTCTTGTAACCCTGAAATGCATGGATACAATTGAATCTTCAATGTGAATTTGGCCCTGAACACATTTGAGTGGTTGGTACAGTAGCAAAAATGTCGAATGCATTGCTTCTTAAAATGCTAAACCAATATTTTCTATCCCCCCTCTTTTTCCCCTCCAAGGTCTTCCGCAGTGATTTAAAAGAAAATCCTTGGGTTAAATTTCTAACTTCTTCTGTACTTTATTTTAGACATAAATTCATTTAAATTAATGTTTAGCTGTAAACAAACCATTTTCTGTTATTTATTTTTTTAGTATTTATTACTAAACTTACAAAAACATTCCTTCAAGAGATTTTTCGACGAAGGCGTAGTTCTTGGTTAAAGTTTTATAATTAACTTTGTAAAAAATGGAAAGTTATTATTATTATTACTAAGAAAGTCGCCGGTCAAGGTATGACGGGTGAAAATTGCTTCTACTCTGAAACTCTTATACATTTGAACGAAGCCATTGCCTGTTTGGTGATATCTTGATATTTGAAATTTTAACCCTAACTCCAGTGGATTAAACCTAAACTCCAGTAGATAGCGTTCATTGTTGACAATTTTTTTGTTTCTTCATTCCCCTGAAATGACATAGTCTTACCAATAAAAAAATTGAGTTACCGGATCGGGGTTCAGCCTTGTCACAATAAAGCCTTTCCCTCCATGTTAAACATTACCAAAACATATTATCATTATCATGCCGTGGCGGAGTTTCATTATTGAAACTCGCTGGTTACTCGATCATTGGCTATTATTTATTTGAGGATTATTATTATTTTATTTTAAGATGTGTTAGTGCAGCTCAGTTCTCATAAAATAAATAATGCTTAGCACTATTGGAACTTAAGTTATTGAACTTTAAATGAATGCTGAATAGGCAATTGAACTTCAGTATATATTTAAACAAACATCCGTTACGATTTTATGATTTTTTTTCTTTTTCTTCTTTTCCCCTCTGTGTTGCTTGACTTTGCGATTTCATCTAATTATACCATCGTCAAACTATAACTATATATATATATATATATATATATATATATATATATTCTATTGGTCGAAACTAGTTTTGAGAATAAATTTTTTTCTGGATTTTAATCGCAAGACCTAAACGAGTTTAACGTCTCTATGATTAGTGAATTATTGTTCTGTCAAAATTTATCAGCTTGCTCGAAAATGACGCATTGTAACTATTAAGATTGAGACAATGACAAACGCAATATTATAATGCAAACAAAAGTTGTCCCTTCTTTTTACATTCGCTAATGGACGCTTCCCATGTAGAATGATTAGTTAACTGCGAGTGAAAATATACACGAATGTATCGATGATAATTGCTAACATAATCAGACTTGATTGGACTACCAGTATAATCTTGCATGCATGCCACCGTGGAACAATAACGCCTTGAATTCATTGTGGAGAAGATTCTGTTTAGGTTTATGAAGACTTATGTCTTCCAGTCGTTTTTATATCGTGCAGACTCGAAGAGACATAGCTGCCGATTCATTTATGTA
Source organism: Uloborus diversus (assembly GCF_026930045.1). Classification (NCBI taxonomy): domain Eukaryota; kingdom Metazoa; phylum Arthropoda; class Arachnida; order Araneae; family Uloboridae; genus Uloborus; species Uloborus diversus. Next base: position 38,114,132 of record NC_072732.1, read on the forward strand.
TATTGTCACTGATAAGAGAATGAAAACATTCATAATAGTGGATGGATGAGTTGTGTCGCAAACAAAGCAATAAATTAAAGCGGTGAAAGAGAAAGAGGAATTTTGGGGAGAAGGGGGGAGGGAGGAGAGACTTTTTAGGCAAAGATAAAAGTTACTATTTTACGTGTTGTAGTATTGACCTCGTGGTACGAAAGTAGTTCTAAAGCAAATATTATGAAGATATTTATTTTTATGGAGGTGAAGATACTGTTAAATAAAAATTCGTTTTAGTACTTGCTTATTATTTACAATGGAGCAGTTTCTTAAATCGAAATTAAGTTTCTGTGGATCATTCCGACTGCAAACTGTCTTTCACTTTTCGGTATCTCAAACACGCTCGCATTGAGATCAATAAATAATGTCGTAATATTTTCCTTTGTACCATTAGTTAAAAATGTACAACTACATCAAAACTGGCACAAAGAGCAGTAAAAATTGCAGATGCGGTGTTACAAATTTTCAATTCAAGGAATGAAAAAAACATTCACGAAAACATTTTAACAACTTCTTTGGTCATTCGTAGTTAAACATCGCTAGTTACCTCGATAAATTCAAAGAAAACTATTTTGACTAAAATTGTCGGTATTAAGCTATTTTCTTTTTACCATTCGGCATCTCATTACACGTTCATATCCGAGACAACGCGTCAATCCATAATGAAATGTTTTCCTTTTTACGATAAGTTGAAAATATAACAATGTGAAAATTGCTCAAGTAACAATATGATATGCAGACACGTGGTTTCAAGTTTTCAATGCAAATGGATGAAAAAAACATCCAACAAAAGTTTTAAGTAACCTCATAATCATCATTTAGCTTTACATCGATAGTTACCTCGATAAATGGAAACAAAAATATTTTAAAATAAAATTGTCGGCATTAAAATAAGCAAACCCCACTTGAGGAGGAAAGAAATCGGCCAGCGTGATTTTACAGCACATTAAATTTGTTGCGATCCGAGACCTCATCGTATCCTTACGTGAGCAGATTCTCCAAGGGATCGAGCACAAGTTGAATACGCGCTAATAATTGTGTGGTTGTCGCCGCTTGCCGTGAGGTTCCGTGAAATTTTTCTATTATCACGATGAGCCCAATTATCGGAGTTAACAGCCGTGACGCGATGGCCAGCAATTTCCACCTTGATATTTGTTTGAATATTTTTTTCTTTCCTTCGTGACAGTCGGGTCGGGAGAAAAGATTTTTGCTGATTTGCACCTTTTTAACAAGATTGCTGCTCATTTGTATGCTGGGTGAAATTTGTTGCGTGGTTACTTGGTTTATCATTGGTGTGAATCGTGTTAAATTATTACTGTTAATTAGTGCTTAATGGAGTGTTTTTTTTTACTGCCAGAAAATTTTGAATGATTGAATTCCGTGTTTGTTTTCTGTTCTTCCTTTTTCTCCGATTTAAATGGTGAACGTCTCTTAGTGAGAAATAAATACTGTAATGCTAACAAGTAAAAGTATATTCAACAACGCTAAAAATGCACAATTTTTTTAAATTTGTGCAGTTTGAACGTGTTCAGTATATTAAAAAAATTTTGTGGGAATGTTTGTTCAGATTTTCGAAATAGTTAGCTAATGCTTTTTTCTGTATGCAGTGATTGTAGTTAGAAGCGGGAAAATGCATATTATTTTTTTTTTCTTTCTCTCTCAGTTTGATGATCTTGCTTTTTCTTCATATTTCCTCAACAAACATCGGAAATGCAGAACAAAATTAATTTATAAAAAACATTGCAATCGATCCTACTATTGATTGTAAAAAAAAAAAAAAATAGCGCAAGTACTTTCATTGTTACTTAATGAGATGCTGCAAAGGTTGAAGTATTTTGGGGAAAAGATGACTAATTTTAAGCTGGGGGGGGGGGAGGAGAAACAATTACCTATTATCATTTTATTAGAGTCTTGGAAATATGTTGAGATTATTTGACAAATTCTTACGAAACATGCAATTATTGCAATAGTGTATTCTTTTTAAATTATATTGCTTTGTTAAGTAATTAACTAAGTTCCCGATTCTAGAGTCCTTGTTGGGCTATGGTATTCCGAACAACTTTCCTCCAAAGCAATCTGCCTCGTGCTATAGTTCTGAAAAAAAAAATATATTTCACTTTGCATAGTTTAAATTTCTTTTCTTTAAACAGTGTTTGAATTTCATGGTTGAATTGTTTTCTCCAAGACTGAGACTATCCTTCTCTGATTGATTCAAATATGGCACTTCAGATTTTTCTCTCGTAGGTACTCAATAATATTTCACATTTTTGGGCTCAAGTTCAAATCTCAAAACCAGCTTCAGTTTTATATAACCAAAGTTTGGTTTCCTGTGTTGTGTCTTGAAATCGCAATAACTTTTGCAACACAAAATAAGTATTTGTACCAACTTCTTTACAATCCATAATAAATTTTCAAAAAATATGCGAAATTTGGTAAACTTTTTGTGAATTAGTTGAGTTGGCGAAACATTCTGTGCGCCAATTTCCAACATTAGAATTAATTACTTGGATCAAAATACGAAATGCTTAAAGATTCGTTGAAATGTTGTTTTATGGAAATTTCTTAATACTGTGCTCACACTCGGGGATAATTTGGAAATGACAGAAAGTATAATGACCTGTTTTACTTGCTCAATTAAACGGCTGTTAAATGCACGTCCTGTTAAAAGTAAAGTTCGGTGTTTCACTAAGAAATTGGTTACCATCTAGCACGATTTAGCTGCAATCATTTTATTGTTAGATAAATGTCAGCACAGTAATGGTGCTTTTGCAAATTGATAACCACTAAAAGCACCATGACATTGGTGGAATTTTTTATCAATAAGATGTTTGCAGCTAAATTTCTGTCCTTATTAGCAAAATCTGTTCTCTACGTGTATTGCGAATGGCCAATGGCGTGAGTAAAATTTCTTTCTCATCTGTTAACGTCTATAAGTCTGGAGCTATTCCCTAGCAATTCGTTTCCAAACAAAGATGCATTTCTTAAGTTTTTTTTTTTTTTTTGGGGGGGGGGGAGTTTTGAAGAATGTTTTCACTCTGATTAAACTGGAAATATTTTTTTTAAATAACAATCACCAGTTTTAATGCTTACGGGTGTTTAATCGACGCCCCACTGGAAGAATTGCTTTAAAAAAAATTCTATTTTTTTTTCTTCTTTAAGAAAATATGTGTTGCTTTGCTTAAATAGCTATCCCTCATTAGGAAAATCTGTTGTCCACATGTGCGAGAGTGACCTGATGGCTTCAGCTACTTTTCTTTCTAATCCGTTAACGTCTAATTTTTGCAATGAGCGACTTCCTCATAAATGACATAAATCTGGAACTGTCTGTTCCCGGGTGAGTCGTTTCCAAACAAATTTATCGCCTCTTGTCTGCACATATGTCCGAAAGGTGGGCGGCAAATAATATCTCGCCACCCCTCTCCATTGGGAGGCCACTTAAATACTAATGGTATTGTTAGTCGAAAATACCTTTGTGGCCGTCAGTGCGTGCCTAATGTCCTATACGTGCTGCCACCAACACTCGTTATCAGATGCGAGGCTTTTGGACTTGGATGGATGAGGCGAAGAAGAAAAAAGCAAATTTGGATGGCAGTCGCTGTCTATCTAGCAACGTTTAGCTGTCGAATTATGTAAATAATGATTTTGTTCTGCGGAATTAACACTCGCATGAAAACGAGCCGGCGCACTCGTCGTTTTCTTGCACAATATGCTATTTGTTTTTTGCTTTATTTGGAGGAGGATACTTTTTTCGAGGACATAGCTTGGCCCAAAAGGGGCCCAGAGGACAGGCTGCCTTAGGTTTTATAGAAAAAAAGAATCTCAAAAAGCAGAAAGTCGACTAAATGGAGGCATTGACATTCCCATAAACGTTTTAAGTGTAAGAAGCATATTTTTTTTAAATAAAGAACGGAATCCAATTGTAATTTATTCTTCCTGGAGATATTCATGACTCTTCACTTAAACTTTTCCGAGTCAGGTCGCAAGGGAGTTGGGTGTGAACCTTCTCCGAACTCATTATTTTAAACTTATTGCCTACCGTAATACGGTATTTCACAAACATGTAAAACCTACTGTGCCTCCCGCCCCCTTTGGAAAGTAAATTCTGTTTGCACTTAAGTTTCAAGTGCATGGCATGGCCGAAAAACTTGCATATCTTTCTGACTCTTTTCAACGATGTGACTCTTATAAGTTTTTACGATCCTAATTTTTTTATTTTGGAAGCTATGATTGAATACATGACCAAAAAAAAAAAAAAAAACTTTGTTTAACAGGTATATGGACCAACTTTGACCCTTTGAATATTTGGAACCTAACAACCCTGACCTTATATTAAGTGACTCTTCATCGTGTAGACACTTCGACAGTTTTCTTGCCACGTCATTTCAAAACTTCGGAAGATTCAGCATTTACTCACCCCTGATAAGGAATGATAAATTTGTCATTAAAAGCGATTTATATCCATCGCCCGAGTTTAGTTCCGTGTAGAAGTAGATGGTAGACTTTTATCCAGCATGACAGTAGAACCTATTGCCAACATTGCAGAATTCTTTGGGTATTTTTGAGTCATCTGGTGATTCGGGGCATCCGGACGCTGCTTCTCGTTCCGTGATTCAGGAATGATATCATTCGACTTCATTAAGAATCTGCTTCGTTCAAGTTCCACTATCAAACATCTGACGGGACTCATGGCATTAAATTTTTCCAATGAGAAACGTCTTTTCACTTCCCTGGAAGATTCACGGTGGGCGGACGTCATTTTCGTCGTCTTTTTCTCAGAGAATGGAACTCTTTTTATGTCGGCGTTGACATTGCCGCTGTCGGTCCATGTCGCATTAGCAGTCGTGTGTATGCGGTTCGTGTTCGCGGCCATTTCGTTTCTTCCCCGCCTGCCCTTCTCTTCTTTTTCGATTTTTACGACTTCCTCTAGTTTTGATTTTTTTTATGCTTTATTGTTAGTATTTACTTTTACTTCCCCCCCCCCCCTTTTTTTATTTTGCCATTATTATTACTTTTTCCCAAATTGGTTGGTCGGAATAAATGGCACATTAGACAAACAGCGATGTCGGGGACATTCATAAATCTATCGTTATCTCTTCTGGCATCCTCTGTTTATACGCGCAGGTCTTATTTTCAAGTATTTTGCGTAGGTACACACTACACCAATTGTTAATTCTATTTCTTTTTTAAACATATCTTTCATTCATGGTTTCTTTCACTTATGCTATTTGTGCCTGAATGCAGTGTCATTCGTAAATTTTGCCTCGTCTGGAGCTTGCCTCTTTAATCTATTTGCATATTAAGTATATGCTTGTCATTTAAAAGTCTTCTTCGGTGAAAGTAAAGTAAGCAACGTAGAAGAGCACAAATTTTCTTTGAAAAAAAAAAGGGGGGGGGGAGGGGTGATACATTTTTAATGTAATGTGTCTGCAATTTTTAGCCAATTTATGCCTTTTCAGATTGTTGATTGAAGTTTTACTTTTTAGCAAAGAGGCAATTTATTTTTTTCTTCTCTGATGGTTTTGGTTTGTAAATTATTTAATAGTGAAGTCGAATCTGTGAAGCTGCGTTTTTTTTTTTTTTCGCATTGCAGAACTCAGATTCGCATCTAGGACAGCTTAATGAGAAAATATACGCAAAATTATCTGTTGAAAACTAAATTATCTGTTGAATATTGTAGCAGTATTCATCTTAACTGCCTCGGCATTCTACTGTGGCTACGTGCCCAATGTGTGTCAGAAAAATAAATATTTGGGCAGAGACCACCTGTGTCCCTGCAGTGCCTGCCCTCCATGGACAGACTGAGGCACCTAGATATTTTGAGGCTAGGAGCATTATGGGGAGATAATCTCCGGTTATCATTTGAACCTTTTGATGTCTTTACCTTTTTGTTGTTCTCTTTTATTTATTTCATGTGTTATTATTTATGATGTACTACCCTAGCCGTAGTATAAATGTTCTTGGTGTATTACTCACTAGATTTAAAGAGCTCCCTGCTGGGAATTCCTCAAACATTTTGTGCTTCATAGAGAAATATATCTTGGCTGCACCATGTCACTTTTCGAGTAGGGTTGTAATTCCTGGTTATGTATTTTTCTTGGACTTCCCTCCACCTCTCCCTTTCTCTCTTTACCTCTTAACGCAAGGTCGTAAGGATTGCGTAGTCAATGGTGCGGGGATGGAATGCTTCTATTTGGACTAAACAAACCTTTACTACTGAAAAACAAAACTGTTCAACAAAAACTTGCTATTGACGTTTTTTTACTCCAACCTTGAACGATGAATCAGTCGATTTTTTCCCCCGAATGATGTACTGTGCCTGTGTAACGTTTCGTGGGTGTGGAGATATGTACATACTTTATAAAATAAAAAGAATTTATTAACCAAGTTTAGTTGTTTGCGAATTGAGAGGGTATCCTTAAAGGCGTCATGTGTGTTATTCAATTAACTTTGAAGAATTCTGAAGGAAGTTTAAAGTCACATTTCCAGGGACGTGCACAGAAAATTTGGGACTCGTCACAAATGACTTTTACGGCCCCCTCCATATTCTTTAACCCTATACTTCATCCCTTATTTTAAAAATATTGGACCCCCTTCAGGCTCGGGCCCAGACCAACAGGTGTCCCTTCTCCCACCCCCTGTGCACACCCCTTTTTTGGTCATTTCTCTCAGAAACTTCCCTGGTGTAGTACCCCCTTTGCCGAACTTTCATTTCGAGATATTGATTTCCCTCATTTCTGAAACTGGAAATTTGATTTGTATTGCATTGATGTGTGTGTTATCTACCTCCCCCCCCCCGTTATAAATTACTGTTATTTATTCTTTTTTTTTGAAAAATAATGTAGAATTACAAATAAGTTTTAAAAAGATAATCGTTAAATGCAGAAAAATTTCGATTGTGCAATCAGGCCGGTCATTTCGCATTTTTCCGGGGAGGGGGGTCATATAGTATAAAATCAATGCAAACTCTATCAAAAAATAGTAAAATCACGCTCTCTTATATATGTATCGCTCCCCCCCCCCCTTCAGGAGTGAACGATTGCTCCCTCCTGACCCTCCTAAATGATGGGTCTGCATTTAATCGTGTAAAATGTTGTATTGTGCAGAAAACGAAGCAGCCATCATGGCTAATTACCTATCATCATTACTGAACCTAAGAAATAATATTGCAACGAATAATAATGTTCCCAAGTTTTTGAATTTTGAAGCTAACTCTTATGACTTTCCCTTTTTGCAAATATTTTGCCTCACAATTGTGAAACATAGAGGTGGTGGTGCGCAGGAGAAGAAGAATAAATTTCGTGCTACGCACCAGTGTCCTGTCAAAAACCTTCGGCCAATATATAATTCAAAGTTGGTGAGAGGAGCGATGGGTACATGTGAGTGAAGTGAAAAAGAAAAGTTACTAGCAACAAGACCAAAAAAAGTGGCGGTCTGTGTGTCACGAGTGGCCGCTCATGTGGTCCCTTGTCGTGAACCTATCGGCCGTCAATAAAAGGCACCATCACGTCGGTAGTACACACCCCTTCAGAGAAATAATAACGCACAATAAACCATCTTTTTATTGTTAAAGGACCTAGAATTGCTTTTTGTAAATTTTAGTTTTATTTATTTCTTTATTTTATTCTTATTGCATGTTCTGGACAAACACTGGCATAGAAACAAAGTGCATCAATTTTTAAGTCTGTTTTTTTTTTTTTTTCGCATAAACAAAATGTCTGTGAAGTCAAAAACAGTAAAATTTGGATGTTTGAAGCAACAATGGTGGAACATATTATAAGTTGAAACATGACAAGACATTTTTTTCAAAATTTTAAAGCATCAAATTTTTGCATCTACAGTTGGAATACTCATAATATTTTTGCATCAAAATTTTAAAAGGCAAGTAACTGTCATTTCTCGACGCACCATGAGACTTAATTTGACCTCAATACTCTCAAATTGAGGTAGTGAAAAGCAAAGGGATGCAAGTGGCAAAATTAAAAATTTGGAGATAACCAGTACAAATGGTAGGTGAAACTCTCCTCTGTCTTGGGGCAAGAGATTGTACTAGTAGCCCTGGTAGGTGCTGCTGTACAGCATGATTTAGAAAAAACTATTTCAATGAAAGCCTACCTAGGATCTGATCTTTAAACGCGTTTTACTCGAAACTTAAAATAGTCCACTTGCATCCCTTTGCTTTTCACTGCCTCAATTGACAAATCATCTTTTCGTAACAAAAGCTTGACACGCTGCATTTAAATTGAAGTTTCCCATTGTGTTGCGGCAGCTGTATGAGTAAACGTAAGTTTTGGGAAGAAGCTTTTGAGGACACTGACTCAATGCTACTGAAAGACCGTGATTGGCAGACGAATGTTTGTGAATTTCGTCTTCATTCTCTTTCGCGACCTTGTCCTCTGGAGTGTCTAAGAAGAGTGATTCGATTTTAGAGACCTGTCGTTTGACGATACGAAAAACTTTCCCTCCTTTTCTTGTCGAAAAGACATTTTTTTTAATTTTAAACTATGGAATTAAAAAAGTAATTAATAGTTGTTACATAAAGATTTGTTACGTGCATTGCTGTGTGTGTGTTTTTTTTTCAAGCTAAGCCTGTTTAGTTTTAATTTATTAGTCTGTTTTCAATCGACATATAACTACCCTCGTAATCAACAGTCTTTGGCGAACAAGTGTGTGTGTGCAAATTTTTAATCCCATATCGATAAAAATCAATTGGTTTTGGAGCAAAGTATTAAAAGATGTCATTTTTGTCACGTAGAGAAATGGAGAAAAATCAAATGGTAATAATAAATCCATTCTCTAAACATCAATAGTATTTGAAACATAATTTTTGAGGTATACGTAAAAATGATATATAAAAATCATATGAAATATGTAACTGAATTAATTACAAATAAATTTAGGTTAGACCCTGAGTTAGCAACACTTCAATTCTGTACTAGAGAGGTAAAAAGCACTAAGTCGTTAATAAAATGTGTTTTTTTTTTCAACTTTTTATTGATAATAGAGTTTTATTACTCTGAATAGTGTAAAAAGTTTAGTGCTTAAATCTCGATTTTGAAAAAAAAAAGACCGAAACGCATTTTACCTTGCAGATACAGAATTGAATAATATTCCCTTACATTAATATTACTATAACAAGGTGATAATGTAACGGTGATTCTGCTGCTTTTTTGGGGGCCGTTAAAAAAAAGTTTAAAAAGCAGTACAGGCGTAGTTAATAGAGAGTATTTGTTTTTACTTCCTTTTACAAAAAAGGAAGTATTGTATTCGCGAAAAAAATTTCACTCAAAAATCGCCCTTAATTTCCATTTTGCTCACCCCCAAATGAATGTTGAGTTTTTTTTTCGATTCGACCACATGCGGAAAAGTGCCTAAGAATGTATAGACACGCGAAATATCCATTTTGACCATCACCGAGGTAATTACAACGACTTTTCTCGTGACGTCTGTATGTATGTGCGTATGTGCGTATGTATCTCGCATAACTCAAAAATAGTATGTCCTAGAAAGTTGAAATTTGGTACATAGACTCGTAGTGGGGTCTAGTTGTGCACCTCCCCTTTTGGTTGCTTTCGGATGTTCCTAAGGGGGTCTTTTGCACCTTTTTGGGGGGAAATCATTGTTAATATCAATGCAAACTTAAGTGGTGTTATAATTTGGTAAACACTTGGTGACGTATCGCCAAGCTTTTGGTCGCCAAGTTTTTTCGCCAACTTGGCGACGATTTTTTTTTTTTTTTTTCAATTCCTCTTTTGTGGCGCAAATTGTATTACGAAAAAATTTTCACTCAAAAATCGACCTTAACTTCCATTTTACTTACCCCCGATTGAATATTGAGTTTTTTTTTTTCGACTCGACCACACGTAGATAAGTGCCTAAGAATGTATAAACACGAGAAATAACCATTTTGACGATTCCCGAGTTAGTTACAACGAGTTTCCTCGTGACGTCTGTATGTACGTATATATGTGCGGATGTGCGTATGTATGTCGCATAACTGAAGAACGGTATGTCCTAGAAAGTACGTACACTCCTAGTGGGGTGTAGTTGTGCACCTCTCCCTTTTGTTGCATTCGGGTGTTTCTAAAGGGATCTTCCGCCCCTTTTGGGGGGGGGGGGTAATCATTGTTAATTTTGATGTGAAATCAAGTGGTGTTATAATTTGGCGGACACGGCGATATATCGCCAGACTTTTGGTCGCCAAGTTTTGTCGCCAACTTGGCGATAAATTTGGCGAGTTTTTTAAAAATCTGTATTAATTTGGTCACTGTTGGTGATATTTAGAGCGTAAGATATTGAATCACATTAAAATTGCCAGTAACGGGGAAATGACATTAAATTGGAGTAAAAGGAAGTCATGTGATTCACACATCAGCTCGTTTATTTTTCACTAGTGATACCCGCACGGCTTCGCCCGCAATAGAAAAATCAAAAGGTCCTTTGGTTCGCCTGTATATTTACAAATAATGTATAGTGAATTTTCTCGCCAGTTGGCTTGTACCGACATTACGGTTCCACGTTATGATCATTTCGTATCTCGCCAATTGGCTTGTGCCCATGTTACGGTTCCACGTTACGATAATTTCGTAATTTATGATACTTTTTTTCTTAAAATTGGAATAAAAAAAGAACCACATCGAATTTTCGAAAAATCGCTTCGAGGTGCACACTCCCATGCTACATACTAACTTTGTGCCAAATTTCATGAAAATCGGTCGAACGGTTTAAGCGCTATGCGCGTCACAGACATCCTACGGACATCCTACAGACATCCTACAGACATCCTACAGACATCCTCCGGACAGAGAGACTTACTGCTTTATTATTAGTAAAGATTGCAATTAACGATATTACATGAATGGCAGTTTAAATCTATTTTCTTAAGTCTCTTTTAAAAACTCTTCTGCTTTTTCTTTGTTACGTTTTTTTTTTAACTGAATTTTTTTTTTTAAATAGAGTAATTGCCTAATGTGGGCTCCGCAATTCTCTGCCTGTTTTTGAATGAGGTTAAAATTGTCTTCTTACTGAAATTGCTCTAAAAGTGTGATTAGTGCTAAAAAGAAATGTGTTGTAATTGAATGAGCTTCTTTATAAAAAGAAAGCGAAGTTTCTTTTGTTTGTCTGGTTTTCTTGAGGCTTTTGTAATTACGTTAGCTGTTTGACTGACAATTAGATCTTAGTGACTTAATGGATGAAGTTGGCTCTTTTTAATCGACAAAATTGATGCGTTGTAGAATAATCATCCTTGTCAACTAGTAATTAAAAATGATTTTTTTACCTCTCTAATTTTTCGATGAGGTGAGAGGGAGTCCCGCACGTTTTCCTCTAAAAGTTTAGCATTTTTTGTATTGTTCTTGACCTTCTGTAGATCTAAAAAACACAGTTAAATCGTTCCAGTAATTTATACCGAAGGGCAGGGCAGGACTGGTTCTGGCTTACGAACGCCACAAGCGACTATTTCAGGGGGCGACCAAAAGCGTTAACTAAAAAAAAAGTTCAACTTAAAACCTTAACAAAAGTTTTCATTCACTAAAAGAATAAACATTGTATGCAATTAAAATAATTTCCAAAAAAAAAAAACTGTGGCTGCTAAGATTATTTTAAGGAATTATTATTATTATTATTATTATTTTGTAAGAACCACTTTAATGACCTAAAAAACACACATGTCATATCAACATAGTGGTATATATTATTTTTTAGCTAAATTAGCATAACAAAGGCTGCTTTGCCGAACAGTGTTATGTGTACAGTACAGCTCGGATTGCGTGCTGCATTTGCGATACGTATAAAATTAAATTAATCATAAAATAATGAGATCATTAGCTTTTACATTTTTATTTTCAACACAATCTTGAGTTCCTTTGAATTTTTAAGGTAGTTTTCTTTAGGGGTATTGTCTCTTTTCTCCGGGGTTTGTTTTTGGTGATGCCCCGTAGTATTTAAGCAATGCCGTATTTACGTACATGGGCTTATAGGGCTTCAGCCCAGGGCGTTATGATTGGGGAATGGAACTTTTTCTCATATCAAAATGAGCAAAAAAAAAAAAAAAATTTTTTTTTTTTTTTTGAGTCTTATTTATGGCCTTAGGAGCGGCCAAATCATTATTTCATCACATGGCTGTGGGGCTTGTAATGCAAAGGGTGATTGAAATTTTTGTACTAAGCTTTCAGATTATTAAACCTACAGTCACCAAACAATAGTTGTTCCATTGATGATGATCTGATGCTGTTGCGTAGTGAAAAATCATAGAATCTGACGTGAGATTTTTAATCAAAAACAAATGGCGTCTTCAAACTCTATGAAAATGCTTTAATCCTGCTCATTTTTTAGCATTTCTGTTAATGATTCTGTTGATTTTGAACAGATTTCATTAAAAAAAATGATTTAAATAAATAAAAAGCTGATTTAAATGTAAAAAAAACAGTTTAAGTATTTAAAAAAATCGTGATTTGTTTTCCAACTCTAATTCAGCACTCCTAAAGGGCGACCAGTTTCAAATGCCCAGGGCGGCTTCACATTGCTTTTGAGGGGATGGGGGGCATCCCTGCTTAAATTGCCCTCGAAACACATATGCAAGGTTCTTATTTTGTGTAATAGTGATATTGCATATTTTTGAGCTTGAAAACAAACCCTCCCCTTCAGATGAACAAATGTAAATGGCCACGCCACCATACAAAAGAGGCCGGGTCATCTCTTTTCCACCATTTGACTGGTGTACAAAAATAACGAAGAAAGAAAGAGAAAAGAAGAAGAAAAACAAAAACATCCGACTTTCACTCTTGTTGAAAAGCTGAAATGCAGATATTTGTCACCTCCAGCCATAATTATACCTGCCGTCCCGCTAACTTCAGCTCGTGCACGAGATACAACATTAAGTTGCTTTTGTTTGTTTGCTTCGAAAACAGAATCATTTACCGAGCCTTTTGTTTGGCCTGCTGTGCTCGTTCCTCCTTTGTGCAGATCTTTTAATAAAGACGTTTATTTGGCGGGCGAAAATAACCGAATGGGACCTTTCTGGTCAAGATTACTGCTGGCTGCATTTGTGTGCATGTTTTGCCTTTTTGTTTCTTCTTGCTTTCAATGCACCAGCCTGGAGATGAAATGGAATCTGAACTCATTCAAATGTGTTCTTTTTTTTTAATGATAAATATATAGCTCATATATTTTTCTACCGCTTTCACTGTGATCTCTTATTCTTAGTACAGAATAACTTCGATTTAACGATACCCGATTTAACGATTTCCTCAATTTAATGATTTCACTAGTCCGGATAAATGGAATGTCTATGCCCCCCGATTTAACTATATCCTTGATTTAACGATAACTTTTTTCAGTCCCTTGACAATAGTTAAATCGGGGTTACACTTTGACTGTTATGTCTATTTTTCGTGTCTATGCTTTTTACTATTATTTGTGGGTGCTATACATTTCTTTCGTAATGTACTCCCCAACCTCTGTATGATTATGGTTAGACTCTTTTTTGTGGAAGTGATGGAAAAAAAAGCCAAGTATAAATTCTTTCGTCTTTTTTTTTTTCTTTTCTTTTAACTTTTCCGTGATTTGTAACGAAGGAAATATCAAACTACAATAAGCATAATTCCAAACTAAGTTATTATTACTGTTATTTTGTTAACTGCAAAAATTGAATCACAAATGATTGCAAGAATTACTTTGCAACAGGAAAATATATTTTCCGAAATCAGTCCACTTGATTCTTAACTACTTTGGAAAGATAGTTTGATAAAAATTAGGTCACAAATAGCATCTTGCTAACTTTGATATTTTTCAGTTGTACTTCGTTCTAAAAACGGACGCTTGCTTCTTAAAAGCGAAGAGCGATGGCGTTCCCCTAAATGTTGTGCAGCACTCTCCAGAACGAGTGTCCCCAAAATGAGACTAAAACCCTTAAAACACCCCCCCCCCCTAAAGTCAATAGCGCTCGCAGTATGTGCAGTGATCCTTTTGTGCTGTGTAAAACACCTATTCAGTTTTGCTCTCATTTCTTTTGTCTTTCTAAATGTATTGCCATACCTAGGGTGTCGTACAATAATTCCGACTAAAAACCCGTGTTGGCCCATTAAGGTGTATAAATAGCGAAATTCGCGGGCTCCCGAAAATGCTTTGTGTGTGCTAGTCTTGTCGCAGGAATTATTAACGCTGCTCTTAATTTACTGCAGTGAGTGCCGTTGACGGTAAATTTCGCTTCACGGAAGGGGAAAAAAAATCTTAGCTCTACGTGCACCGGAGAGTTTTTTTCTTCTTTTTTTTTCCTTTGTATGTAAGGGTTAGGTGTTTCTGGAAAACTTGCGAAAGAACTCAAGGTCAAAATGAAAATTTGAAAAGGTGAAATTTAATGATCAAATATTTCATGATTTACTTTACTTATTTATGTTTATTTTATTTTTTATTATTTAATTTATTTATTTGCTTTTATTATTTTTTAAAGAACTATTTATATTTATTTATTTCTTTATTATTATTGAACCATGCGAAATAGTCTGACATGAAAGATACCAGTTGAATTTTACATTTTTAGTTACTTCTCGGTAAAAATACAAACCAAAGAAGTAACAACACCGGTATATTTGTTTTTTAGACAGGGACGCGAGAAAAAAAAAATCGAGCTTTTATTTATTCAAACTTTAAAAGTTAATATGTTAATAATCTGAATTTTAATTTAAAATCTAAGTGTCTGAATTTCTGGTGAAATGGCTGGTATAAATCACGTAAAATTCATATATATTTGTAAGCCATAGTTCACCTCCTCTCCCATTCTTTCCACACCCTCTCTAAAATTTTGTGCTATTTCTTAGTAAAAGTAATGAATGTTTATTAATTTTGATCGAGACAGCGATACCGTTTTTTAAGTTTGATGGGATAAAGATGGGAAGGGGCGGGGGGGGGAGCTGAAAACATTTTCTGGAACATCTAGTATCAAAATATGGTACTTAAGCGTCTCTTACCGGAATGAATGAAAGAATTCTTGAATGCGATTAAGATGCCCACAGAAAAATTGAATGATATTGATGATTCTAAAAACTTGAGCGGTTTTAAAAGATTCGCTGACGATTAAAATGAATGGAAGATAAGCGTGGTTAGTGACGTGTTTTTTGAAATTGCGCATTAGAGGAAACCGTCCCAAAACCCAAAGCGGCTCCTGCTTGTTTTTCTAAATGTGGCATTGTAAAATCACTTCTCTCGCTCTTCCAACCGAGAAAAATGTTCGAAAAGGACCTTTTTAGCAGTTCCTTATTCACAGTGATGTTCCATTGTTCGAAAACCTAGCTCACATAATGTAAAGTGCACCCTAGAAAACCGAAGGGAGCTCACCCCTGAACTATCCGTGTAGCACGTGCCTTGATGAATGCATTTTATGAATGAAAAGGCCTTTTTTTCCCCACTGCCTTCGAAGTATGGTTAAGTATCTTGAGAAAGAAGGGGAGGATGCGTGTCATTAACCCTTTCCCCACACCCTCTCCTCATTTAGTTGGGAACCTGTGTCAGCAATTTGCGGGTTTTTTTCGCTGTTTAATTTTTTAAAAAGCGAATTTTTCCGAAATTAATGAGTTCATTGAGTTGCCGTTTAGAGCTCTGCCTGTTAGAGTTTGGTATTTTCAGAGTACTCGTTCTTGCGCACATATTACCTCTCTTTGTTTTCTGTGGAACTCTTTTGGTATTGATGTTATAAGCTTGGTTTTTGGATTTGTTATTAAGTATGTTACAATTGTTGGGATGTTGAAAAACAGGGCTGCGGAGTTGGAGTCGGACTGATTTTCGGGTAAAGCAGTCGGAATCGGGGGTCGAAGGTTTAAAATTTCAAGAGTCAAAGTTCATCATTTTCCCTCAACGTCTGCAACTAAAGGCGCCCATATGTAAAATTTTAAGGGGGGAGGCTCAAATATTTTCCCCATGGTTTAGCGGGGTATTTTCCCCATAGAAACCGATTTCAGTACAGATTAGAGTTATTGAAATTTGACATTTTAAATAACTTATTCAATAATTGCTGGAGACGACACATTTTTATATTTTTGTAAGGAAAAAAGTACTAAAAGCAAGGTAGTTCTAATTTCAAAGGGGGGGGAGCTTGAGCCCCCCTTCCCCCCTATATGGGCGCCCTTGTCTGCAACTCCGCCCTCACTGGCGGAATCGGAGTCAGACTGATTTTGGTGCAAAGGAGGAGCAAAAGTGGCCCTCTAAAATTCATTGAGCCTGAGTCGGTTATTTTTTTCTGACTCCGTGGCCCTGAAAAAACATGCTGAATACAGAAATAACTTTAGGAAGGGAAAGCATACCTTGATATGAGGAGAATCTTCGCAAAGGGCTTTGATTGTTTGTATTCTCATTTCGATATTGGTGTTTTCAAAAAATTTCAATCATTTTACCTGATATCAAATATTTGTAAGGCGAAATACCCGGAAGATTATGCACTAAAATCATTAAAATATGCACTTAAAATAATTAAAATGTTCACATTCTTTTTTGAAATTGTCACACCGAATGAAAATATGATTCTTCTTTACATTTTTGTATTTTGTTATTGAAGCGATAAATACACAGTAAAAGAATTATGCACACAGAAATGATGTACTAATTTATAGTTATTTTATTTCAAATAACAGATTTTTTTTTTTTTTTTTTTTTTTTTTTAATGCTAAGCACTTTTTCATAATGCACTCAAAAGGACAAAATAATTTTTCTGGATCAGAAAGGACAATTTAAGAATTCCTGTAGCTTTCGAAAAGTCCAAGAAAGTGACACTACAAACGAAGAAAAATGTGACTCAAATCAAAGTTTGGTTTGAAATGACTAGAACCGCAGTTTTCTTCGTTTGTGGTGTCATTTTCTTGGAATTTTCGAAAACTACAGGAATTCTTAAATTGTCCTTTCTGACCCAGAAAAGTTATTTTGTCCTTTTGAGTGCATAATGAAAAAGTGCTTAGTATTTTTTCAAAAACATTCTGTTTTATCCTTTTCAGTGTAAATGTATTTCAGAAATAGAATAATTTTACCCTCACGAAACTTCCCCTTATTTTTTCATATAAATGCTCGGTACTAAAATGGAAAAAACCTATATAAGTGTCTAAAACTTTAAGCAGTAGGCACTAATATTTACTCTTTGTTCCTCTCTAGGATTTATACTTGCTGATTTCATGCCTGCTTCAGAGAAGCCTTGATTCAAAATTTTCATTATGATCGCTTTTAACGTTACTGTTGCAAGGCGACAAAATTTGTAACAATGGGTTTTATATTTAAACATTAATAGGGAAATTACATTAAATTTGCTGTTTTCCATTCTAACTGAAATAATAATTTTATTCTAGAATTTTAATTTTTCAGCGCTAAGTTGTACCTTAAGATTAAGCAAATCATTTAGAGAAATCCCGAAGTCTCTACGTGGTCTAGTTGCAGAGACATAGGCAAAACCAGGCCTCAGATTTCTCCGTGACAATCAGGCCAAAGTATAATAAAAATGCTTAAAAAACTTGAAAAAATCACATATGTTTCACTAGGTTTCCTCCTGTTAGACCTAGCCTTTTGTCTTTAGATAAAATCTACAGACACATTTTTTTTTAATATTAATATTATCGAATTCTAATGTCTGTAAGATGCCATTGTTTTTTTTTTTGAGTAAGGATAAGGAAAGGTTTTAACATGGACAGATAAAAAGTCTTGATCCTGTGCTGGGTCCACCGACTAGGATTGACGGAATTGGTTTTAGAACATTTGCTGTTTTACGTTAACAAACGGGAAGAGTTTGTTATCTACCTACTCAGCAACTTCATCTGCGAAAATGTTTCTTCGAGCCAGCTCTCTGTCTTGAAAAAAAAAAGTTTTTTCCTGTTTCTGTCGTGCACTATTCTTTACGTTGTGTTACATTCTGTGACCGATTAGCATTCCCACGAGAATCTTTTTAAATTGCTTCTGAAAAATGTCGTTGTGTTTCTTTTCCAATCTAAATGATATCAAAAAGTTGAAATTGTTTGAAATATCTTTTTCCAACCGGTTTACGCGAATGCCACTCCATATGTTTGACTTTTCATTTCGATCCATTTTCTTGCTTCATTATACTTTAAATTCTGTTAAGTTTTTCAAATAAAAAAGTTCTTTAAAGAACCCGCCCAAGATTGAGACTCCTTATGTATGATTAACATTTTTGACCTGTATAAATCAAGGGTGGACCATCGGCTGGATTCTTTAAAAGTGCAATGAAAATTAGCACTATCAGATGCCTTTCATGGTTTAATGCTTTATTCACTAGAGTAAAGTTTTTTTGTATGAAGTTATCAGATTAGTTTTACAGTATAATTTTTTTTTTTTTTTTTAATGATTGCCTCGCTTAGAGCTGCAGTACCATTTGGGAGTACATTTTTGTAGGTTTAAAGTTAACCTTTCTATACTAGTATCAGCGAAGTTTAGCTTCTTGCCTGAGGAAAAATCTTTTTTTTTTTTACGTTACATTATTTATGAAGTTAAAATGTTAATTCCAATCGAAACAAAATTAAATAAACGTGTCCCTAGTTTTCACCCTCTATAGGGGCTCCTACATTTTCAACATTGTGAACCACTTTTTAGAACTTCAATCTCTTGCAACCCTCTTCAACCCAAGCAAGCTAAATTTCTTAAAGAAATGTTAGACTACCTAAAAAATGCATTAAAAATAAATCATTTAATTAATTTAGTTACTACTTAAACGTGAAATGCGAAGTATCATCCCAGATATCCTTGCCAAAGAACATTTTCTGAGACAAAAACCTTTTTTTTTTCTTAAAGAAAAAAATATTTATTATCAAAATATATTTATTTGTAAAATTTAAACACCTGATTACTTTTTACAAAATATCCTCATTCATACGCAACCCACCCTAAAGCTTCTTCAATTACAAAGCAAAATTTGAAACTTCGTTTAATTTCCCGAAATTTTTCTTTCCAAAAATTATTTGAATAATCGAAGTCAGCATTTAAACAGTATCATAAATCAATCACATAAGACCCATAGACAAAGTGCTCGCTACTTTGACGTGGGTCGCGACCCGCAGCAGGAGAAACGTTGCCCTTACGTGTTTTTCCCCCTTTATCCCAACACCATTTGCGAGAGAAAGTCTCTGCTTTTAAATTTTTTATTTGGCCCTCAAATCTGTTTTGCCGTTTGTAACCTCTATCTATTATTTTAAGAATTAAGGGAAAGTATTTTACTCACTTTTTTTTTTAAATAACAGTTAATGGAGCTTGAGATGTACAGCCTAGCTACAAAATTTGTTCCTTTGTTCTTTGGAAACTTTTTCTTTTAATCCGCATGCAAGTAGTCTAACCAAAAGACATTCTTTTGCTCATAAATTTTTCTAATTGATTAAAAAAAAGGGAGTTATGAACCAGCTGCTTTAAAAGTAATAATTTTTGCACTTATTTCTTTTACTTCTTTTTAAAGGTGTGTGGCTTCATTGTTACGGATTTTCATTTGTTTTAATTTCGGTACGACTTGCTGAATCTTCTGAAAAAAGTGTTCAAGTTCACTTTTTGGGATCGCTGTGACTGCTCAATGCTCGTGGTTATCAGTAATCGCGAAAAGTTTTTCTCTCCCCCCCCCCCTTCATATTGATGTTTTTGCTCATTGTTCTTATCACTTCAATAATTTTTTGCCAATACATTTCGAAACGTAAGGAAAGCCGGAATTACAATGTTTATCGTACGTTTCAAAACTCGACATATAGCAGAGCGCCGAGAAGTTTTTGAAGCAGTATTTCTCAATAAACTGTTAAGTAAGGGTGATGATGATAGTGAAAAATCATATTTTAACCCTTAATGTTTCTTCTGCCTATCTAAATTCTTTGGACTTCAATTTGACGGAACTGTGGGCTGTTTATTGTTTCACTTGAGGTTGCTTGCAAGCTTTATTGTTAAAAGTTGTATTATTTTTCGTTCTTGAACCTCTTTGTAAAAAATATTAATTTTTTTATTTGATATATGTTTTCTATTTTCCATTTCAAAATTTGGTAATTAAGAACGTTTTTGAAACATTGCAGCATTGCTTTAGCTAATGCAACATTAGAATATTAGTCTCGGGTGTTATCCCTAAAACAGCTAAAAAGTCTGAATTTTAGCCCCTGTTGGATTTTTCAGTAAATACTATGTTAAATAATTAATTTATCTAAGTTTTAATGATCATTAAATGATTATCAGGACTATAACTTCAAAATACTGTGTCACAAAATTATCAACCCACAAGTAGTTTCAATCATTCGATTTCACATAAACATAATTTAAAATTTAAATTTTCCTTCCATTTTGCTGCACATTCTTACTGTTCACTACTATTTTGCTGTTTCTTGAAAACCTATTATTTGAAAATTTTAAAACATACTTCTGAGGTTGAAGGTCTCTTCCCTTTTTGATGCCTGAACTGTGATTTCTATCCCAAAGAATCGGGTCGACTTATTTCGGGACTTCGTCAACATTTAAGACTTCCGTAAAGGCGAAATTGAATTTAATTTTCTGTGTAAGTTTTGTTATTTAGCTAATAAATCGTCTTGTCTTTATAAATTTCATTTTTTTCCGCCAAAAGAATTTGGAAAAACGTTAAAACTTAATACAGAAGTGATTTAACGATGCATTGTAACAGATCTGGTTAGTACTTGTATTTCTTTCAGTGAAGGTTTGTTGTTAATTTAATCAGCTCCAAGCTACTCTCTTTCGTGATATTGGTGACTTTCTGGTCGATTGCTATTCTTTTACCTTTGAAAAGAATGAAAAGAACGGGTTGCACTATTTTAATTAAGGTTATAAGCGTGTATAATATTTTGTTGGACACTCTGTATTGGTTATTTTCAGGTATCTTGCAGAGGCTTTCAAATATTGATTGTATTTTATTACAGTTTCTTAAATAAGAAACATTTTATATTTTTAAGTTTTCATATCGATCGATAAGCAATTGAAAAATATGAGATGAAGCAAATGCGTTCATCGTGAAATTTGTTTCTAAAAAGGAAATTCTGTGCCTCTAAGCCGGACTAACGTAAGTCGCATTATCACTACTTTGCAACAAAGGTTGGGACTCGCGTTCTTGTAACACTAGTAAATTAATCACAAAGGATATTGAGTGCTGTTGCTATGTCTCAAGACGGAATAAGATTTTACATACAATCTAGTAATAACCTGAAAATCGCCATTTTTGGAAACGTTAGTCTAGAATTAGCAAAACTAGATAAAAGTTGACCAAAAAAGAAAAGAGTGACTGCTTTTTCATGTTTGATGATATGATAACTTTAGTATGTTACAATTCTAACGAATTGGCATTTTTTTAGAACACGATAGCCCTTAAAAATGATTTTATCGTGTAAAAATGAATCGGATGTTTTGCCTCGAAATCTTGTTGGTTGATGCAGCCTGGAAGTTACTTAGAAAACAATACTCTCGTCTGCATCCATCATCAAGTTTCGATTTTCACCACTGATAGTCCCAACGTTTATAAATGCTATCCATTCCTGTGCAACTTGTCATTGCCGAGGCAGCAAGCGTCGAAAGCATTCGAACTCAGATCCATCACTTGGTTCTTAGTTCTTAAATTACAGAGCGGCTCTTGGCAGGACAAGCTGTTTGGACAGACTCTTACAATCAGTGGGAGGAGACTCCGTGTGTTGTAGACATTGGAATTATCACCGCGTTTCTGTATTTCAAACGATGCCAACTCCTCATTTGAGACATCACTCATTTGAAGGACTGCCGGAGACGTAACTCCAGAATAAAGTCGAGCTGAACATCAAATATTTCTCTCAGTGTCTCTCTCTTGGGTCAGCATCAATTTGATTTCGACTTTCATCAAAATTTTAAACTTAATATGTGCAATGTACATTTACAGCAAGGGCTTCATTTGCATGAGAGCTTACTGCAGCTCAGTAAACGTACTTATTTTAAGTTTATGTATGTCCCCTTTATTTGCATGGCGTTATTTCATGTGCGTATTGTGAGAAATACTGAGAATGCGATATCGCAATAAAAGAAATATTCACATCCTGATAAAAGTCCCCGACAAACTCTCCAAAAAATTATGCACAACAGAAGTGTAGCGGTTTAGGTTCGAAAACAAACAGATCGTTGACATCCGGCAAAGATAAATTAATCTTTTTTTCGACACGCATTAAGGATTTTGTAAAGAGATTTTCATGCAAATTGGTATAACTTACCTTAATATTTTCTTATTGCCAAACAAATAAATTATTGAATATGAGATAAATTGTTGCCAACTGGGAGAAAGAAATAAAGGTCATTTTCTCGCCACGCATTCGGATTTTAAATTGCAGATGAAACCGCGTCACTGATGCAAAAAGCTTCCACCCATCGCAGATATCTCTCTTTTGCAAACTTCTTGCCAGCGTACTGACAATTCGTAAATCCATTTTTTTTTTTTTTGAAAAATCCTAGTTTTTCGAGGCGTAGAGCTTAAGTGGCGCTATTTTGACATCTTTAGTTATGAATTTTTTTTCCCACCAAAACGTTTTGATCATAGAAAATCGGAGGAAGCTAAGTTTGTTGAGTGTGGTGGAAGCGTTTCCAGCCCTGGCTCTGAGATTTTCTGACGAGTCATCGAAAATGCTCTTGGCCCGATATTTTCATTACGTATATGCAGCATGATTTGCTTCCTATTGAACATCTCATGCCTCTTACCGTACTTCCCAGAACCGCCTGATTGTCTTTGCAAAATTTTTGGCAGGAAAAAAAAAAAGATTTAAAAAATGAAGATGTCAAAACAACACCCTTGAGTTCTTCGTCTCCAAGTTCATGGCGTTTTTCAAGCATGGGATTGACCATCTGCCATCACGCTGGCAACAAATCATAAGCAACGATGGAAATTATATCGTGCAGAAATTATTGTTAAAAAAATTAAAAACTGTATCATTTTCTTTTTCATAAATGGTCATGATTTTCCTGTAGACCTAATACGGAAGTAGTGAGACATTTTTATTCACGAAATTCATTTATTGAGTGTAAGGAATGTATCTCATAAGTAGAGCTTATGCAATTTATCGCTGACCTTTTGTCTCTGCTTCCCGACATTTGTTTTTCTAATCTATCTAGAATCAAAAGTTATGATTTAGTTTGCAAATTTCCACTACTGTACGATCACATGTGGATATTTATTCGCGAGAATTCCATTAATAGGTTATTGAATTATCAATGTTACTTTTACGCAATCTTGCTGTCTTTTCATAAGTTTTACTACTTTCGTTGTCATTACGAAAAAGCGCTGAAATTGCCTCATCTTTGAATAAACTTACTTTTATTAATTCTTCAATCTAAAATCCATCGAACTTTTTAGAGGAACTCAAAAAGAAAAAAATACGACTTTTGTGCTCTCAATTTTAGATATTCAATCTTGTTGCCTAAAGCTTTCCTTGACAGGTATTGAAATATAAATAAATGAAAAATTAAAAAAAAAAAAAAAACGTAGCCACTCGTTTGCTGGCGTAAGCCCACCCTTCTCTCAATTTACGAGCTCGTAAAGTCCAGATGCTTGGTTTTTATGTTTTTGTTATTTTATGTTCCCTCTCCTACGCTGACTGGAATTTAGTTCCCCAATTTTTTTGTAGAATCCTCGTACTTGTAACTGGCATTCAAACTACGCGGATGTTTGCCTAACTTACGCCTGCTTCCGAGCTCCAGCATTGGCGATAAATCGCCTTGCTGTTGGAAAAACTTGAAACTTATATTTTTTCCGCAAAAAAGTAAGTACAGTAAAACAGTGATTCTCAGCTTGTGGTCCGAGCAATTTTCATGTGATCCTCAAACAGCTAGTGAAAATTCCTACCCTATTTGTAGGTATTTAAATATCCTATTTATAGTTATCTCATTTTACTCAATATTAGTTGTTGTGAACATATTGTTTCTATTGATGTGGTCCGCTTAAGATTCGGAAGGACACCTCCAGCGTAGCGAAAAGGTTGAAAACCATAGCAGTAGAACGTCGAAAATCCGAATGAATTTTTAAATGAATTTTCTTTGATTTAATTCCATGCTATTTTTCCAAACTGTGTGTTTCTTGGTAATTTTCGAAAATCCAAACAATTTGAAAATCTTGAACTACCTATGTCACAATTAGTTCGGATTTTTTATGTTCTACTGCACTCGTTTTAGAAGTAGAAGAGATGGACCTTTTGTTTTGTTGGAGATCTTGAAACCATGTTGTGTATTTTAGTAACGCCATGTTTTGAAAATAAGAGGGGTGCTAAGTCTCCAAGTCCGAAATTGGGATTGGCGATGTTCGTAAGAGGATTAAATTTAATTAGAAATGTTCTATCTTTTTTTAAAATCAATTTCTTATTTATATTTATTTATTTTTTAAATTAAGAAATGAGGTAAGGAGAGATAAACTACTGTAATAACCGGTTATTTATTTATTTATTTATTTTTGAGTAATAATAATAACGGTGTGTCAACTCTCCTACTTTAGTCAGAAGATTCCTGTTTTTGTGTTCAATTTCTGGCCTCCTGCCGCCAGAGCAATTTCTCCTGCTTTGAAGGAACAAAAAAAAGTTGTGGACTTTGTGATTATCAAGAGCACAACATAAATGTTATTTTCTACTTTGCTTTTTTTTTCTTGTAGTGAGAATTTAGATGAGTGCTAATCTATATATAATTTGGAAGTTTTTCAGTAAATTGAATATATTTTTTCGACGTTTTGGAAATTTCATCGTAAGATGTCTTGGCAAAAAATAATAATATAACCTCTGTTGTAAAGATCAGTCTCTTGCAATGTTTTATCTAATTAACTTAAAGACTCCGGCACCCCAGTCCATGTTGGACAATGCCCTCTCTAACAACACTACCCCAAAGCAATTTGTATCGTGCTTTAATCCTCCATTTTGCTATTTTCATGTTTTCAGGTCCCTTTCAACCCTACCTAACCATCTCTTTTTAGACGTTTCTTTTTTCGTTGACCTTGGCATTGACCTTTATTTATTTTGCACATCAGTTGCTATCCATTCTCCCTACTCCCCAACCATTAGATGATTTTTGATTTCACATTGTTTAGTGTATCCTTTTCTTTGAACGAATTTTGAATTGCATATTTTTTCTATTGTTTCCTCCAAAAAACACCCTCTCTGGTTAGTCCCAAAAATAAGCGATTTAAATCATGATTTTAAAAAATGAATTTTTAAGTTCAAAAGAATGAATTTTGGGCAAAAAGTTCAGAGTATTTTTAAGAGGAAAAAAACTAATAAACAAGCGAATATTAATTATAAGCGACCTTTCCAAAAGAAAATAGAACGGTTCATATAGTTATTAATTAAAGTAAATTGAAACCAAGGAAAAATAAAAATCATGATCTCAATAATATTGAAAAGGAAAATTGAAAAAAATATATGAACTAAAATGTTTGTGTTTGGAGTTAGGAGAGATTCATCTGTTACGAGTTAAGCTATTAAAGTATTCATTTAAAAATGAGCTTGTCATACAATCCAGTTCAACATTCAGCAAGTCAAAACAGTGTTAAAAAATAAAATATGCATATTAATAGGACAAGAATTCGAGGGAAAAAAAGTCTGCTTCTCAGTCCTTGGTGAATTGCATTATAGATTTAAAAATCAAGATGTAGGTGTGTTTTTTTTAATGAAAAAAAAAAAAAAAACCATAAAATAAAATCAAAGCAATCGATTTTACTTCATGGTTCTTTAAAAAAGTATGAAATAAATTAATAAAAATAATCGACTGCTTCGATAGAGAGGATTTTCTCTACGTATGCGTTAGTACAATTGAAACTTAGCAACAGGCTTGGAAACGAAAAAGCAGCCAAACTTGTTTTCATTTACAAATCATTGACTTTAACTCCTG